>NW_026562420.1:230000-440000 GCF_027474105.1 Poeciliopsis prolifica | reverse complement strand
GTAAGCGTACATTATTTTTTTTTTTAACAGTTGTCTTTCTGAAACCTGCTGGTTCCAGACCAGGTTCTACGATGTTGGATTTTGTTTGTACTTTTCTTGCTCTTTTTTTCAGAACGCTTCATTTCACAAAATTTGCGATAGACCTTGTAGGACAGGGATCTCCAAAGTGCAGCTCAGGGGGCATTTGTGGCCCCTTGAAGGATTTGGTGTGGCCTCGATTAATCTATTCTAACGATTAATCACATAAATATTAAAGTATTGCCACAGTCGGCAGATTTTCCCACTTAGTCAGGAAAAAAAGGGATAAAAGTCAGAAAACTGAACACAACTGAAACCCTCCTACAGTGACTTGTCCTTCTCTGCTTTTGTGTGGATTGTTGTAATTTTTTTTGCTGGGCAAAAAATAATTTACAGTAAAAATATATATTTTTTTATAATAGAAAAGACCTGACCATATTAAAATTGGCTGATTTTTGGCCAACAGTCCAAAACGTTTGGACTCTTTTGCTGTTCCAACGCAACAGTGAGTCAAAGCTACAAAGTCTTTCATTCCTGTATGGATTACTGCGTGTATTTTGTGCTGATGCACATGCGTCCTGAAGCTTCCTTTCATGTGCTAACATGCATGTGGATCCTGCGGGAGAGATGCAGCCCGAGACCTTGTTTCTCTTTTCCTTCGGCCCGTTGCTGTGCCTTTCTGTCTCTTGACACTGGAAACTTTTTTTTTTCTTATCCACCAAAAACATACTAGAATTTAAGTCCCTATCCGCTCCGTGCCCCTGCTAATTACACACAATTCCCTTTTAAGTTGCTAGAATCCACCAAAGCAGAAGAGAGAAAGAGAGAGACGGAGTAAGCTGGTGTGAGAACGAGAGAATCAGACAGCCAGAACAAAAACAGATACTTATCCCACCATAAGACGGTCTGGCGTAATAGGCTCCCACATGGAGCCGGGACGGCTAGCCCACTTTTAATGACCCCGAAACATAAAATATTGAAGTTGCCATACACCGCCACCGTTCTTTTCATCCACTTTCTTTCTCCCACACACTTCTGAGCTCTTGTCATTTCTCACTGTACCCTTCAGTATGTTCCTCGCTCGCTCCCCATATCAGCATCAGGGATGAAAATGATTCTCACAGTGGAAAAAGAGGGGGAAAAAAAGGAAGAAAGAGAAATGACAGTACTGGGGGTTTGAGGGCCTTTTCCTCTCTTTTCCCCCCTCCCTCCAGCGTTTTAATAATTAATTGACGCATGACATTTTTTGTGTCGTTAAGCTGCTAAATATGACTTGGAGCTCTGCTCTTGAGCTATTATTATTTTATTATTTTACCACTATCTCTCAACATCAGTCGCTCCCCATTTCTTTTTCTTTTTTATTCTGTTTTTTCTCCACCTGCACTATCATGTGATCCAGTTCACACGTATTGTACAAATTGTAGCATTTCATCACTTAACAACCACAAATCTCAGTGTTTTTTGGAAAATATGTGTACGCAAAAGAAGCGCACAGTTGTGAAATACAAGGAAAAAGACTAATGTAGTGTAAGAACTGTGTTGTACATCTGTTATACACTAGATTTACATGTGTTTGTTATAATCTATGCATAATGCAGCTGCTTTGTGAAGACATAGGCTGTTTTCACACCTGATAGTCCGATAGACTCAGTTTGATTGGGGACCAAAGTTGCAACATTTGTTACATTTTCACCTGGTGTGATTCACTTTCACACTGCACTGTGCCAAATGAACCAAACCAGTACAACACATTCACCCTCTACTAAAACAGGTCACTAAAACCTCAGAAGAAGACATGAGCTCAACTTCCTTCTTCACAAAATGTCAACAAAAATCCATCAGATTTTAGTGGTTGTAGGAACATTTGTCTTTAGTGAAAAGCTGTGACCAATTTGTACTATTCTCGTGTTTCTTTTGGTTGTGTTTTCCCAGAATTCCCTGTACTATAGTCCATTTCTGTTCACATGTGCATTCGAGCTTCGCCAGAGTTCACTTCATTCAAAGTCGAGACCGGGCTTTTGAGGCAAACTGACCACAGTTCAATTAAAGCGGACTAAACTGGTGTGGTATGACTGTAGCCTTAAAGGCTTGTTGGGGTATGTGAATAAAAAAAAACTTCAGGAAGACAAAAGATTTATAATGTTCCAAGTGCTAAATATCTGGAGAAGCAACAGAACTGTGTTCTCAGCCTCAGTTGGCAAAGCAAATATTATTTGTAGATACAACTAATATGTGGAAGAGTGGTAAAAACAAGAACTTTGTTGAATGAAATCCATGAAAGGTTTTACTTTCACTTTCCCTCGTGTGATTCAGACACAGAAAACTTTAGAACTTGGAATTGCTGCGAAGTCGGGGTGCCCCAATGTAACATTTTCATATCTGATACCAGTATTGCAGCTTGGAGGATCGACCGATACCGATACTGAGCCGGTATGATCTCAGCATGAATTATGCATATTTTTATGACTTATTTTGTTGACTGTAATTTTAGAAAAAGCTCAATCAAGTGATAGTACTGAAACAAAGAACAGTAGTCAGCAACAATAGGTATGAGATCGACTGACCCATTTATTGTTTAACCAGTGGGTCTGAGCATGGGGTACAACAGCTGCTGGATGGAAATACTGGGGTGGACTAAAAGCTGGATCAGAGCATTTAATTTTAGGTACAGGCTCATAAAATCAGATGCTCATGTTTTGGCTGATATCAGAGCAATTTCCAATATTAGATCATAACGTCCCATTTACAAAGTCAATTTAAATTGTTATCTGTATAGATAGCAAGAAAATAGAACTGCTTTGCCCACATGTACAATGCTAAAGCTAAGACAACATAAAACAAAGAGAACTTGGGTTTTAAAGCTCATCCAGCTGCACTCATCATGTTCAGTGGATCCACACCAGTAAAAAGATTCAATTACGCCCAGCAACTATGTCATTCAGCCAAGCTGTGGCTTTCCTTTCATAATGCTGGTATGCTTAAGTCATCATATTTCTGAGATAGTGAATGCCATCCATCAAATCTCTCATATTGAAAACAATGCTGTTGCTTATGTGGCTATCAGCCAAAACTGCTACCTCCTCTGCGGGTTCTTGCACACAAACACCCACACACACACACACACACACACACACACAGCACAGAAAACACAACAAAACAAAACAAAAATGAAAAAAACATTTGTGTTTGAGACACACTCAGTTTCCAAACGGCGCTATACTCTCTGCTTCCTTCTGCTTTATAGTCTATTTGCTCTACCAGATATATTGTTTTAATCTGTTACTGAGATGTTAGCATAAGATAGTGTGCTGGGGGTATTTCCGTACTCTTCTGTAAGACCTTTTACTGGGCACCATTTTGAATTGATACGACTTATTAGGCAGCAATCACAGGTGGGCAGAGAAGCCAAAAAGTAAGAGTAGCACTACTTCAACACATTTGTACTCAAGTAAAGGTAAAAAGAAGCCGTCCAAAAAATTACAAAAGAGTATAAAAGTACATGGTGAAAAAAAATCTACTGAAGTACTGATTAACTGTTCAATTTATCAATCATTTAATATTTAAAAATTACATAATCCGGCAGACAAAATAGACCAGTAGGTGGAAGTTTTGGTACTTTATAGATGAAAATGACAATATTTTATGTAAGTAATAAAAAATCAGGCAAAAGAAAATGTTTCCAAAATCCAAATCAGTGTCATTCAATACAAAAAAATACAAAAACAACTGAGAAAGTTTTTATTCTTTTTAAAATCAGATCTGTGTCTGGTGAATTTCTGGTTAAAACATGTTTGTTCCTCATTCAGTGGGTAGAGAATCTAGAAATTTTGCTCCAGGAAGAAAAGAAGCAATTCATAATACTGACTAACGCTGCTTAAATGCAATAACTGAGATTGTTGACCAAACTCAAAATCCCAAACCATTTTAAAATTTTGATGATGCCGTTTCTACTTCTCAAGAAATGGCAAGCAAAAGTTTCAACTTCAACAGAAAACTAGCTAAAGATTTGTTCACCATTTTCATGATCTATTCTTGTCATTTTTAGATTTATTTGGTTAGTTTTTGACAGATCTAAATATCTGTAGGAAAAACAAAAGCAAGATTTCATCTGCACATAAGCTTTGTTCTTTGCTTCTTCATTATTCAAACCTTTCCGCCACTGCAGTTAAAATGATGCTGATTCAAACGGACATCTTGATCAGGCAATAACACGTTAGCATGAAAACTAAGGAAAGGGAAAACCAAGCTGCTGACTTGGCGAATATGCATTACTGTCACTCTGTCGTCTTATTTCTTGATTCTTATGGTGTTTATTTTATTGACTTTAAGTTTAGGGTGGAAATAAAAACACTCCCAGGATTTACAGTATACCACCGGAGTTAATTTTGACGTTTATTCCATCAATGAGAATCTCTTTCTTTTTCAACAACGTTAACCTGCTTTGCTTTTTTTTTCCTTCTAATATTATTAACCAATAATAAATGCACTGAGCACACAAGGAGAGCGCTCACTTGAAAAGCAAAGCAAAATGTTCAAGATGCCATTCATGATTATGCATTTAGTCATTTGTGCTAAGGGTTCTTGGAATGGTGAAAACATGAAGTGGATGGCAAATCATTTTCAAAAGGTGTTAGTTACAATAAGATTCTATAAAGTTGATGTCTTTAAAAGCCAAACAAAAGGTCACTCTCTTTCTGATGCAGTCATCTTTTGCAGTGTCACATCCTTTCAGGAATTATAGCGCTTAGCTTGTCTCCTCCTTCCCTTTCGCATTCTGGCTGGTATGTTTTTTGGGGTTTTTTACCGTTATCTTGTTTTCACCTCGGTTTTTACATTACAGAGCCGGATCTCAGCACCGCCTGCTTTTTTTTTTGTGGCTGTTCAGTTTTCAGTCTTGTCTTGGTCGAAAACAGACATGAAAACTGGCACCACATCTGACATTGTGTGGCCATTTATTATTCTACAGCATGCGGACGGAAAACTTCCGTCATTCCTGTCATTGTCTTCTTTGTTCCCATCGCTCCTCGTGAGTGAGCCGTGTGGTCCCCCAGCGCCTCCGTTAGTTGCTGTTGTGTTTCTGTTTGGTCCGTTTGGATGTGACTCCACTGGATCCCTCATCGCCGGATAAAAAGAAACACAAGACATGAAGCCAGAAGATGAACAGGAAGCCCTGTCTCTATGTGTCTGTATATTTAACGCAGAGCCTAACTGGGCCTTGAGGGTGTCAAGTATTCAGGGTGCGACTGAGTAGTTACTTTAGCAGCGATATTGTCGTCTCGGTTTTGTCTTCCGTGAGATTACCAGACCATCTGGGAGAGAATACAGAGACGTTCGATGCATCCGAGTGATCAAATAGATATGAGCTCAATTAAACGGTGGTTGGGTCAGACTGCCCTGTCCTTGGAGTGACTTCAGTCAATTCAATCGCCGAGGTGAATGAATCTTCATCAGTGCAGATGGAGCCTCATGTTACGATTAAGTGATATTAATGGCGACTCGTGTCTTGTATGTCTGAGCCACAACGTTTGTGCCATATATTGAACAAGACTTAGCCAGAGCGTTACAGGGCTGGCGTGGGCCTCTGGTGGTCACAGGGCGAAAGGCACTTCACCCTGGACAGGTCAAAGGTCTTCATACGCCATCGCAGCACATGATGTGGGATGTACGCAAAAACAAATTGTTGATTTTTGTTAACATATTTTAGGCATCTTGAGTGTTTCTCTACAAAAAAACTGTGACCACAATCGCAAGGATTTTTAACACTCAGTCACTTTGGACTATTGCCACGATCAGGGGTCACATTTACAAGAATGTGGGCCCCTGGGCTAGAGCCAGTTCTATTACTAATGCAAATTATAACGCATTGATAAGTAGTCCTTTACATAACGGTATGAAATGACATATAGTAGTTTTAATATGGCCATGTTGTTCCTGAAAAATTGTACTACGGCTTCCAGAGTTTCCCCCAGAAAACCTGCTAAGCCCAGTGGTAGGGGTCTGACTGTGGCCCACCAGTTTTTGTGTTAGTAAATGTTAAATGTTGACAGGAAATGTAATATAATTGGAAGACTTTGTTGACAGTATTTAAAAACACAGCCATAGAGACTTAACAAGCTGTGTAATGCTGGACACATTCAGAGCCAGCCTAAGGTATAAGAGGAACTGAATTTTAACACAGAATTTTAATAAACAAAAATTCTAATAAATCTGATTTAATGGTTTCAGAGATGAATTAAAAGTGCTCGCCTGGCCTGGCGCCCTGTTCAATGCATCACCTATTAGCCTGTCTTCACTGTCACTGTAAATGGTGTATAATAAACCTATCTATAATAAATAAACAAGCTTTGTTAGCCTGGTGGGAGGCCAGGGAGGTAAATAAATCCTGGTGGCCCGCCAGGCTCATAATACACTGAGGGAAACCCAGAGTTTAAAATTTTAAAATAGTTGATTATTGTTTCTAATTTTTAATTGCCGGGTGTATCTGTGAAAGTTTGTGTAGTCTGTCCATCGCCATCGTGAGAGACTAGAAACGATCATCTTTTAAACCGACTTCCAGAGTGGATACGCTTCAAAACGACAATTTCATGTTTTCAAGTCTTTTTTTTAAACATTGTTGCTTCGTCTTTCTATCCTGCGTGTGCTTCGTTATCATAAATAATATCAATGGTGCTGTTCTGTGTTTTTTTTGTCGTTGTTGTTGTTCTGTGACAGTGACACGGTGCCACCTATTGGCCCGGCATACACATTGCAGTATTTCCCGTGGCGCTGCGTCCTGCCGTGTGGCCTTTCTTAATATTTTCCGTGGCTACAAGGCCTCGGGTGTGACCTTCGTAACTAACCCATGGTTCAAACTGAACTTTTCCTGGCCAAAAAGCAAACAGGGGATGGATGGAGGTACGGATGACAACCTTACAATGTACACCTGATACAGAAATGATTGCATTTACACATTTGTGCATGCCAATAAATTGAATAATAGTGCAAATGTAGCTGGATCTGGTTTCAGTGAAATGCACCTCTTTGGTGCTTCTTTAGGCCCGAGCAGCTAAGCGCTGCGAAGGCCTATTGTTTCTGTACTGTTTCTTATTATTATTATTAGGCCCGAGCAGCTAAGCGCTGCGAAGGCCTATTGTTTCTGTACTGTTTCTTATTATTAGGCCCGAGCAGCTAAGCGCTGCGAAGGCCTATTGTTTTACTGTTTTATTCTTATTATTCTTCCACCCAAATGAATTGGCTTTTGAGGGTTTATCATATTCAAAAAACTCACCAAACTTGGCGGACGCATAAAGGGAGTTTCAAAATTTGTATTTTAAGGTCATTGCAAAAATCGCACATGAAACGGCTCAAGAGCGCCACCTTGAAATTTTCAAAGGACCCTTTGCTATTCACTTACTTTATCCTAGAGACATGAAATTTGGTACACTTGTAGAGCTCCCCAGGACGCTCAAAATTTACAATTAATCATAGTGCAAGTATCACAGGAAGTCGGCCATTTTGGATAGAAGTTCGGATTTTGAGCCCATTTTTGCCGTTTACAGCCTTCATATTTGATCTATCTCCTCCTAGGTATTTTGATTGATCGGCTTCAAACTCGGTCAGTCTGTTCATAAGGCATGTCCCATCTAAAGTTATCTAAACGGTGAGTTTTTGAGTATGCTGAAGGGGGGTTAGCAGGGGTCAAAGTTCACCTACTCGCCGTAAAAAAATAAACTGTTATATTTCCTACACAGAAACTCACACAGGCACCAAAATTACTGTTGTTGATCATCATCGGGTGTTCTACAATACCCTATGGTCGAATGATGACATCACTTAGGCCACGCCCCCTGAGAACAGGAAGTGTAATGTTTTACTGTGAATGGTCGCTATCTGACCCCTTTGACCTCATCAACATGAAACTGTGCCCAGACACAGAAAACATGTTGGTGTATTGAGGATTCCAAACCCGACCAGCTTTGATGGAGCAGGGGCGTGGCGGCGTGGCGAAGTGACCTCTAACGCCATCGCCATACGTTTGGCTCTAAATTCCACATTTTCAGACCCAGCTGCTGCAAACTCACAACGATGGATCCTCATCGACTCCCCGACAGGAATCCATCACAATATTTGGTGGGCGTGGCCTAATTTCTCTATAGCGCCCCCTAGAAAACTTTAAATGATCAGCCCCAAGCCATGGTTTAAACCTACAAATACGAAACTTTGTACACATGTGTACCTTGTCAGGACATACAAAAAAGTCTCTTGGAGCCATGGTCTAAACCCCACAGGAAGTCGGCCATTTTGGATTCAAGTTTGGTTTTTGACCCCATTTTTGCCGTTTACAGCCTACATATTTGATCTATCTCCTCCTGGGGATTTCGATTGATCGGCTTCAAACTCAGTCAGTCTGTTCATAAGGCATGTCTCATCTAAAGTTATCTAAACGGTGAGTTTTTGAGTATGCTGAAGGGGGCTTAGCAGGGGTCAAAGTTCACCTACTCGCCGTAAAAACTAAACTGCTATATCTCCTACACAGAAACTCACAGAGGCACCAAAGTTTCTGTGATTCATCATCATCGGGTCTTCTACAATACCCTATGGTCGAATGATGACATCACTTAGGCCACGCCCCCTGAGAATAGGAAGTGTCAAGTTTTACTGTCAAGGGTCGCTATCTGATCCCTTTGACCTCATCAACATGAAACTGTGCCCAGACAGAAAACATGTTGGTGTATTGAGGATTCCAACCCGACCAGCTTCGATGGAGCAGGTGGGCGTGGCGGCGTGGCGAAGTGACCTCTAACGCCATCGCCATACGTTTGGCTCTAAATTCCACATTTTCAGACCCAGCTGCTGCAAACTCACAAGGATGGATCTTCATCCACTCCCCGACAGGAATCCATCAGAATATTTGGTGGGCGTAGCCTAATTTCTCTATAGCGCCCCCTAGAAAACTTTAAATGATCAGCCCCAAGCCATGCTTTAACCTACAAATACGAAACTTTGTACACCTGTGTACCTTGTCAGGACATACAAAAAAGTCTCTTGGAGCCATGGTCTAAACCCCACAGGAAGTCGGCCATTTTGGATTCAAGTTCGGTTTTTTACTCCATTTTTGCCGTTTACAGCCTTCATATTTGATCTATCTCCTCCTAGAGATTTCGATTGATCGGCTTCAAACTTGGTCAGTCTGTTCATAAGGCATGTCCCATCTAAAGTTATCTAAACGGTGAGTTTTTGAGTATGCTGAAGGGGGGTTAGCAGGGGTCAAAGTTCACCTACTCGCCATAAAAAAATAAACTAATATATCTCCTACACAGAAACTCACACAGGTACCAAAATTACTGTTGTTGATCATCATCGGGTCTACTACAATACCCTATGGTCGAATGATGACATCACTTAGGCCACGCCCCCTGAGAACAGGAAGGGTCATGTTTTACTGTCAAAGGTCGCTATCTGACCCCTTTGACCTCATCAACATGAAACTGTGCCAAGACACAGAAGACATGTTGGTGTATTGAGGATTCCAACCCCGACCAGATTCGATGGAGCAGGTGAGCATGGCGGCGTGGCGAAATGACCTGTAACGCCATCGCCATACGTTTGGCTCTCAATTTTATTTTAAAGTTTTATCTTTTAAATAATTTTGTGGGTTAGAGTACAAACATTCATTAATTTTGGCTAGAAATAATACAAACATCGTCATTCAGCAAAACGTTTATTCACTACACAAATGACAGCTCCGCTGAGTAAAATGGGGTCAGGTTGATGGAGTACCGCTGCCCCCTGGTGGCGCAATAATGGTACTGCTAGCGCAATACCAGTATTGCGCCAGCAGGAGGCAGTGGTACTCCATCAATGAGAAACAGATCTACGGCGGACGGCCGTCAAAACGTTTCTAGCGCGTTTGCCGTGAGATTTCCAAAAGGATAGCGGTTACATTTAACCTGAAATGTTATATGTAAGCCCTCAGATAATATTTCTTGGCTTAAAACACGGAGTAAATGTAGCGTTTTGTTAATGACTGTTATTTAATACCGCAAGTAATGCATGAATTCCAGCTGTCTGTGCCTTACTGGTCAGTTAAGTGTAACTGTCGTGGAGCTGCTACGTCACAGCAGTCGGCCGGCGACAGCTGGAGCTGCAAAGTTTTCCTGAACATTTTGCCTGCTTTTAGGAGCCACAGAACTGGACTACGCTCAACATTTTGCTTGTGTTTTGGAGTTGCAAATCCGAACCACGCTTTTGAGCAAGAAGGCTCTGTTTGACCGGAGTTGGAGCAGTTTTAATGCGCTCTTTGCACCTCAGCTTCCGCGTTACGGCTCAAATGTTTTTCCAAGGTAACAATTAATAATGTACATCGATCCGAAGCCCAAACAAGTAAGCCAGAGAAAAGTTTTAAGATGTTCGCCTCGTTATACATTCACAGATATGAAGGTGAGTTTTATTTTCTCTAAACTGCTAGCACAAGCCTGCTAGCTTGTGCTAGCAGGGATTATTCTCTGACATTTTTCTTGTAAAAATCTGCTATTTAATTATCTAAAGATTTCTCAGCCATTCTAACGGACACTGTTTGTGCCTTATTTTCAAGCATATTACGTGTGTTTATTGTTAACGACAATAAAGCAGCGGGGAGATGAGGGTAGGGGGGGGGGGGGGGGCAGATTACAGTTCAGAGTTTTTGCTTGAATTATGACGAAGAACTCCGATACCAGAGCTTACTCTGGTATCGGAGTTCTAGTTCAGCTGACTGTTCAGATTGAGAGTTATTACTTTTAGAAAAATATGGCCGTGTTGCTTAAGATTTCTGTGTTATTTCGTTTTATTACTTTTGCATGCTTGTTGTGAATGGCTCATTAAGACGGTGCTTAGAGCGGTGTGTACGGCGTTAGCTTCAAGTGGTAGCTTTAACTTGTAGCAACAAATATTTACAAGCTGTCTTAATTGAGGATGGCTTTGAAATTCATAAAAACTTAAACAAAGTACTTAGTATTGTTTTATTTGTGTCTTAAGTACGACTTTGTCTTTTATAGCAGTAATAGTTACTGAAAGCGGAAAAAAGAGCCGCATTCGGGTATACAGTTGTGACGTCAGCGCGGCAGGTGCAAAGAGCCCATTGCTGTTCGTTTAAACAGTCGTAACTCGCGGTGCGGTGAGTAATTTATTCCTTCCTGCTGGTTCTGGAAGCCGTCATGTTTGGAACAGTTATTATGAGGAGGATGCTAACCAAATGCCTGAGGCCTGCAACGTTTTTAATGCTAACGAAGCGCTTTACTAATTCAATAAACTGAATAGTGTGTTTGATACATCCAGTTTCATACATTCAGAGTTGTTTGTTATTATGTATAGAAGATGTTTAAAATGTCGTTTAAAAAGCTCTGAGAAAATGCTAAGTATCTTTTTACCGATCCAATGGGTTGTAATATTTAGTTGCAGCACTTCCTGTGATTAATACCTAATTACTGGGTGGGATTCAGCCTGTGCTATTGTTCTAATGTGCTGAAAGTTACCTGTGCTCTCTTAATGTGCATTGCCCTTGGTTTATTACTGAACAGTACGATTTATTAAACTGGTACATCTTACCCTTCACCATTTTCCTGACTCATTTCACAAAAAAGTTGCACTGCATTTAGATCTCAGTTGTAGTTAACATTAAAACATGTGGGTGTGGCTTAGTGTAAAACTTTCACTATTTGCCATGAAACATCAACATTAAATGACTTCCAAATGCACGATCACAGCTGCATCACACTTCCTCTGTCTTTCTAGAGAACAGCCCTGAACACATTTCCATGGTCACTTGATGACCTCACTGTAGCCCCGCCCACTTTTAAGAGGCAGTCACATGTTTTTTCTGCTGTATATTTTACTGTTATTCTATAATTTATATGGGTTTCATGATGTGAATACTGACTAAAAACGATAACATGATGGACTCTATGAATGCTGGCTGCTGACCAAACCGCATTGGGATGTAGAAATGACGAACTGCAGTTCTTCGATACGTGCATGCGATCGGCTCTAAATGACACGTGGATCATCCGACAGGCGCCAAATTGAATACGTATGACCTTTGTTGACCTCTAAAGAGCAAAACAGCATTGAAACGTAGTTTGACTCCACTGCCCCTACATTAATCCGCCAGCTATATTTCCTCGCTAAACCAATGAATCTGCACCACATTTTTTTGGCATCGTCAAGGAGCACAGCCGAACGCATCGATGCGTACCGCCTGGTGGACGGGCGCGGAAACTGCGCAACAACTTTTGTGTTGGAACATGGGCAGCGTTGATGGAAACTGAGCAACAACTTCCGCAGTGCGGGCGGAGGTGCTGAAAACTGCGTGAGACCTTCTGTGGTGGCTGGCGTCGGGCGGCGGTTGCTAGTACTCTGCGGTGGCCAATAGGCCGGAGCGGCGCTTGGCTGCGAGGGCCGCTCGAGGCTGCTTGCAGCTTTAATTATTATTACGATTCTCCCTCCAAATGAATTGGCTTTTTGGGGGCTTTATCATATTCAAAAACTCACCAAACTTGGCGGAGGCCTTAAGCCTGTTTCAAATTTACGTATTTTAAAGTCGTCGCAAAATTCCACAAGAAATGGCTCAATAGCGCCACCTAGAAATTTTCAAAGGACCCTTTGCTATTCACTTACTTCATCGTAGAGACATGAAATTTGGTACACTTGTAGAGCTCCCCAAGATGCTCAAAATTTACAATTAATGTCATAGTGCAAGTATCACAGGAAGTCAGCCATTTTGGATTGAAGGTCAAATTTTCACCCCATTTTTGCCGTTTACAGCCTTCGTATTTGATCGAACTCCTCCTAGGGATTTCGATTGATCGGCTTCAAACTCGGTCAGTCTGTTCATAAGGCATGTCCCATCTAAAGTTATCAAAACGGTGAGTTTTTGAGTATGCTGAAGGGGGGTTAGCAGGGGTCAAAGTTCACCTACTCGCCGTAAAAAAATAAACTGCTATATCTCCTACACAGAAACTCACAGAGGCACCAAAGTTACTGTGATTGATCATCATCGGCTGCCCTACAATACCCTATGGTCGAATGATGACATCACTTAGGCCACGCCCCCTGAGAACAGGAAGTGTAATGTTTTACTGTGAACTGTCGCTATCTGACCCCTTTGACCTCATCAACATGAAACTGTGCCCAGACACAGAAGACATGTTGGTGTATTGAGGATTCCAACCCCGACCAGCTTCGATGGAGCAGGTGGGCGTGGCGGCGTGGCGAAGTGACCTGTAACGCCATCGCCATACGTTTGGCTCTCAATTCCACATTTTTGGGCACAGCTGCTCCAATTTCACAAAGATGGACCCTCATCTACTCCCCGACAGGAATCCATCACAATATTTGGTGGGTGTGGCCTAATTTCTCTATAGCGCCCCCTAGAACACTTTAAATGATCAGCCCAAGCCATGCTTTAACCTACAATTACGAAACTTTGTACACGTGTGTACCTTGTCAGGACTTACAAAAAAGTCTCTTGGAGCCATGGTCTAAACCCCACAGGAAGTCAGCCATTTTGGATTGAAGTTTGGATTTTGACCCATTTTTGCCGTTTACAGCCTTCCTATTTCATCGAACTCCTCCTAGGGATTTTCATTGATCGGCTTCAAACTCCGTCAGTCTGTTCATAAGGCATGTCCCATCTAAAGTTATCAAAACGGTGAGTTTTTGAGTATGCTGAAGGGGGTTAGCAGGGGTCAAAGTTCACCTACTCCCCATAAAAAATAAACTGCTATATCTCCTACACAGAAACTCACAGAGGAACCAAAGTTTGAGTGATTGATCATCATCGGGTCTCCTAGAATACCCTATGGTCGAATGATGACATCACTTAGGCCACGCCCCCTGAGAACAGGAAGTGTAATGTTTTACTGTGAACCTTCGCTATCTGACCCCTTTGACCTCATCAACATGAAACTGTGCCCAGACACAGAAGACATGTTGGTGTATTGAGGATTCCAACCCACCAGCTTCGATTGAGCAGGTGGGCATGGCGGCGTGGCGAAGTGACCTGTAACGCCATCGCCATACGTTTGGCTCTCAATAACACATTTTCGGGCTCAGCTGCTGCAAACTCACAAGGATGAATATTTATCCACTCCCCGACTAGAATCCATCACAATATTTGTAGGGCGTGGCCTAATTTCTCTATAGCGCCCCCTAGAAAACAGCAGCCCATAGGTTATGTTGTTATTAATTATTTAAATATACATTATTATAACTTTATATATATATATAAGTTTATTTTGTGGGTTAAAGTACAAACATTCATTCATTTTTGCTAGAAATAATACAAAAAAAGTCATTCAGCAAAACTTATGACACAGCGAAGTAAGAACACACTGGGGTCAGTGTTGATGGAGTACTACTGGCCCCTTGTGACAAAATACTGGTACTGCTGGTGCAATACCAGTATTGCACCAGCAGGAGGCAGTGGTACTCCATCAATGAGAAAACAGATTGACGCTACGTGATAACAGTCAGCCGGCGACAGCTGGAGCTGCAAAGTTTTCCTGAACATTTTGCCTGCTTTTTGGAGCCACAGAACTGGACTACGCTCAACATTTTGCTTGGATTTTGGAGTTGCAAATCCGAACCACGCTTTTGAGCAAGAAGGCTCTGTTGGACCGGAGTTGGAGCAGTTTAATGGGCTCTTTGCACCTCAGCTTCCGCGTTATGGCTCAAATGTTTTTCCAAGGTAACAATTAATAATGTACGTCGATCCGAAGCCCAAACAAGTAAGCCGGAGAAAAGTTTTAAGATGTTCGCCTCGTTATACATTCACAGATATGAAGGTGAGTTTTATTTTCTTTAAACTGCTAGCACAAGCCTCCTAGCTTGTGCTAGCAGGGATTATTTTCGGACATTTTTCTTGTAAAAATCTGCTATTTAATTATCTAAAGATTTCTCAGCCATTCTAACGGACACTGTTTGTGCCTTATTTTCAAGCATATTACGTGTGTTTATCGTTAACGACAATAAAGCAGCGGGGAGGGTGGGGGGGCAGATTACAGTTCAGTTTTTGCTTGAAGTATGACGAAGAAAAACGAGCACAGAGCTTACTCTGGTATCGGAGTTCTACTTCAGCTGACTGTTCAGATTCAGAGTTATTACTTTTAGAAAAATATGGCCGTGTTGCTTAAGATTTCTGTGTTATTTCGTTTTATTACTTTTGCATGCTTGTTGTGAAGGGCTCATTAAGACGGTGTTTAGAGCGGTGTGTACGGCGTTAGCTTCAAGTGGTAGCTTTAACTTGTAGCAACGAATATTTACAAGCTGTCTTAATTGAGGATGGCTTGGAAATCCATGAAAACTTAAACAAAGTACATAGTATTGTTTTATTTGTGTCTTAAGTACGACTTTGTCTTTATAGCAGTCATAGTTTCTGAAAGTGGAAAAAAGAGCAGCATGCGGTTTATTAAACTGATACATCTTAACCTTCACCATTTTCCTGGCTCATTTCACGATAAAGTTAAAGTTGCACTGCATTTAGATCTCAGTTGTAGTTAACATAAAGCATGTGGGTGTGGCTGAGTGTAAAATTTCACTATTTACCATGAAACATCAACATTAAATGACTTCCAAATGCAAGATCACAGCTGCATCATCAAACTTCCTCTGTCTTTCTAGAGAACAGCCCTGAACACATTTCCATGGTCACTTGATGACCTCACTGTAGCCCCGCCCACTTTTAAGAGGCAGTCACATGTTTTTTCTGCTGTATGTTTTACTGTTATTCTATAATTTATGGGTTTCATCATGTGAATACTGACTAAAAACGATAACATGATGAACTCTATGAATGCTGGCTGCTGACCGAACCGCATTGGGGTGTAGAAATGACGAAATGCATTACTTCGCCACGTGCATATGATCGGCTCTAAATGACACATGGATCATCGGACTGGCGCCAAATTGGATACGTATGACCTTTGTTGACCTCTAAACAGCAAAACAGCATTGAAATGTATTTTGACTCCACTGCGCCCCTACATTAATCGCCAGCTATATTTCCTCGCTAAACCAATGAATCTATACCACATTTTTTTTGCATCGTGAAGGATAGCCGCCGAACGCATAGATGCGTACCGCCTGGTGGACGGGCGCGGAAACTGCGCAACAACTTCTGTCTTAGCACGTGCGCAGCGTTGATGGAAACTGAGCAACAGCTTCCGCGGTGCGGGCGGAGGCGCTGAAAACTGCGTGAGAGCTTCTGTGGTGGCTGGCGTGAGGCGGTGGTTGCTCGTACCCGCGGTGGCAATAGGCCGGAGCGGCGCTTGGCTGCGAGGGCCGTTCGAGGCTGCTTGCAGCTTTAATTATTATTATTATTCTTCCACCCAAATGAATTGGCTTTTTGAGGGCTTTATCATATTCAAAAACTCACCAAACTTGGCGGACGCGTAAAGGGAGTTTCAAAATTTTGTATTTTAAGGTCATTGCAAATATCCCATAAGAAATGGCTCAATAGCGCCACCTAGAAATTTTCAAAGGACCCTTTGCTATTCACTTACTTTATCCTAGAGACATGAAATTTGGTACACTTGTAGAGCTCCCCAAGATGCTCAAAATTTACAATTAATGTCATAGTGCAAGTATCACAGGAAGTCGGCCATTTTGGATTGAAGGTCCAATTTTGAGGCCATTTTTGCCGTTTACAGCCTCCGTATTTGATCGAACTCCTCCTAGGGATTTCCATTGATCGCCTTCAAACTCGGTCAGTCTGTTCATAAGGCATGTCCCATCTAAAGTTATCAAAACGGTGAGTTTTTGAGTATGCTGAAGGGGGGTTAGCAGGGGTCAAAGTTCACCTACTCGCCATAATAAAATAAACTGCTATATCTCCTACACAGAAACTCACAGAGGCACCAAAGTTTCTGTGATTGATCATCATCGGGTGTTCTACAATACCCTATGGTCGAATGATGACATCACTTAGGCCACGCCGCATGAGAACAGGAAGTGTAATGTTTTACTGTGGACAGTCGCTATCTGACCCCTTTGACCTCATCAACATGAAACTGTGCCCAGACACAGAAGACATGTTGGTGTATTGAGGATTCTAATCCCGACCAGATTCCATTGGAGCAGGTGGGCGTGGCGGCGTGGCGAAGTGACCTGTAACGCCATCGCCATACGTTTTGCTCTCAATTCCACAGTTTCTGTTCCAGCTGCTCCAACCTCACAAGGATGGATCTTCATCCACTCCCCGACAGGAATCCATCACAATATTTGGAGGGCGTGGCCTAATTTCTCTATAGCGCCCCCTAGAAACTTAAATGATCAGCCCCAAGCCATGCTTTAACCTACAATTACGAAACGTTGTACACATGTGTACCTTGTCAGGACTTACAAAAAAGTCTCTTGGAGCCATGGTCGAAACCCCACAGGAAGACGGCCATTTTAGATTGAAGTTCAGATTTTGACCCCATTTTTGCCGTTTACAGCCTTCCTATTTGATCGAACTCCTCCTAGGGATTTCGATTGATCGGCTTCAAACTCGGTCAGTCTGCTCATAAGGCATGTCCCATCTAAAGTTATCAAAACGGTGAGTTTTTGAGAATGCTGAAGGGGGGTTAGCAGGGGTCAAAGTTCACCTACTCCCCATAAAAAATAAACTGCTATATCTCCTACACAGAAACTCACAGAGGCACCAAAGTTTCTGTGATTGATCATCATCGGGTGTCCTACAATACCCTATGGTCGAATGATGACATCACTTAGGCCACGCCCCCTGAGAAAAGGAAGTGTCATGTTTTACTCTGAACGGTCGCTATCTGACCCCTTTGACCTCATCAACATGAAACTGTGCCCAGACACAGAAGACATGTTGGTGTGTTGAGGATTCCAACCCCGACCAGCTTCGATGGAGCAGCTGGGCGTGGCGGCGTGGCGAAGTCACCTGTAACGCCATCGCCATACGTTTGGCTCTCAATTCCACATTTTTGGGCGCAGCTGCTCCAAACTCACAAGGATGGATCTTCATCCACTCCCCAACAGGAATCCATCACAATATTTGTAGGGTGTGGCCTAATTTCTCTATAGCGCCCCCTAGAAAATTCTAAATGATCAGCCCCAAGCCATGCTTTAACCTACAATTACGAAACTTTGTACACGTGTGTACCATGTCAGGACTTACAAAAAAGTCTCTTGGAGCCATGGTCTAAACCCCAGAGGAAGTCGGCCATTTTTGATTGAAGTTCAGATTTTCATCCCATTTTTGCCGTTTATAAACCATTTCGGTAATTTGCCACTTGGGGTCAGTATTGCTCCACAAATGAAACAGCAGATAAACAGGATGAAGAACAATATCAGTATTTCGCCAGTAGGTGTCAGTGTTCCTCCACCAATGACAAACAGATCCACGGGCGGATGGGCGTGAAACTTTGTGAGAGCGTTGCCATGAAATTTCTAAAAGGATAGAAATGTCTCAGATAATTTTTGTTGAATTAAATCATGCAGTAAATGTAGCGTTTTCTTACTTCTTACAAACCATTTCAGTAATTCGCCACTCTGAGTAAGTATTACTCCAACAATGAAATAGAGTGCTTTAGAAACACAGCTGAAGATGATGAAAAATGACGAACAGTAGTACTTCGCCATGTGCATACGATCGGCTGTAAATGACACGTGGATCATCCGACTGACGCCAAATTGGATACGTATGACCTTTGTTGACCTCTAAAGAGAACATCAGCATTTAAATATATTTTGACTCCACTGCGCGTCCTACATTAATCCGCCAGCTATATTTCCTCGCTAAACCAATGAATCTGCACCACATTTTTTGCATCGTCAAGGAGCGCCTCCGAACGCATCAGTGCGTACCGCCTGGTGGACGGGCGCGGAAACTGCGCAACAACTTCTGTGTTAGCACGTGGCCAGCGTTGATGGAAACTGAGCAACAGCTTCCGCGGTGCGGGCGGAGGAGCTGAAAACTGCGTGAGAGCTTCTGTGGTGGCTGACGTGAGGCGACGGTTGCTAGTACCCCGCGGTGGCAATAGGCCGGAGCGGCGCTTGGCTGCGAGGGCCGTTCGAGGCTGCTTGCAGCTTTAATTTTGTTTTGTTTTTGTTGCTAGGAACCAGTTGGGAACCTCTGGCTTTAATGCGGCGCTTTGTTTCAACCGGCTCAGTCAGTTCCCATAAAACATCGCGGCAGAACGCCGCATATTCAGATCATCCCGCATTGATTACACAGCTTTATTACAGTTTGAGTCCTATGCATTATGCACGACGCAACGCTCGCGATTTCCCTCCCAGCAATTTGCATCTACCTGGTGTGTGTTTATGAATGTGCGCGCCCATTAATCCAGAGTAAGGGAAACGGAGCAGTGACACACACAAAATGCGTCCATAAAGAAAACCCGAGTCTCATTAGTGTGACGGCGAGAAAGCAGCATTTTTCAAACCTTGCTCTCCCTCGCACATTTCTCTTTGGCCCCTGCTTTTTTAACTCTCTCATTTCCGTCCTCCCCTGACTCTTCTCATGTTCTCTCCTCCTCGTTTGTTCTTTCTGTCACCGTGTTTGACTTCTCATTTTGAGCCGATCACATCTTTGCTTCACACATAATGTAATTTCTGGCACAATCTGCCCGCGTCTTTCATTAGATGAGTATTTGAGAGCTGCTGGTCCTCAAACTCCCTCTGTCAGCAGACTCCGTCTTTCCTTCCTCCCCATTTAACGCTGGCGGCTCCGTTATTTACATGTCTCCCTGTAATGCTACCGGCCTTTTCTGCGCCGCAGATTCTTTAGGACTAATTCGGTTTTACCTCTACCGCCAGTAATCTTATTACTAGAGCTGAAAACCGCATTCTGTCACTGTTGTGTAATGCTTCCTCTTTCTGTAACAATATTTCTTTTTTTCAGTCCACACTAGCGATGCACCGATCCGATACTAATGTCTTTATCGGTCTCAATATTGAAAATAAATCTGTGCTTTGTGTTCTGAGTGATGTGATGCTTTCTTATTTATTTTACATTACATTTAAAATTCCTAATTGCATTTTCTGAACCATTTTGAAAGGCTTGTTGCAGTTAATTTTTTTTGTACGTGTTTGTCCAAAGTGGCCAGCCTATTGTTTTTTGTCACATGTCAGTTTATTTACTATTTATTTGACTGTTCTACTCCTGCTTGCGCTGACGGAACAAATGAAAGTTGTGTGGTTTTAGCATGTTTCACCAAGCTTGTGAAGCCACTGGTGTGTTTAATTGAGTTGTCAAATACATTTGGAAATCAGTACATTTATGTTTATTATAAAAGGAAATGTTTGAAGTCGGTTCAGCAGTTTTCAGATATCGGTATCGGGAGGGAAAAAGCGGATCGTTGCCAGCCCGCTCCACATTTCTTGAATATGTTACATGTTCTCTGTTATGCTGTACTTCCTCACTATCATTATCATTATTCGTTTCATTTATCTCTCCCATAATGCACTTTGCTCCTTCTCCTCTTTGATGTAATTCTTCTCATAGGTTTGTTTTCTTGTCTTTTGTCCCGGCAATCAAGCCTCTATTAGCCTTACCTTCTGTCCTTGCCATCTTTGCATTTCTTTTTTTGTTGTTGTTTTCTGCTCACATTTAGCCATCCATTGCTTGCTCTGCTGCTTCTCTTCATTCTGAATTTCTTTCTTCATTCCTTCTCTCCTGTAAAAAAATAAAAAAAGAAAAAAACTTTTCACATCCTCGCTCTGATCATTTTGTATGACTGCTTTTGTCTTCCAGACTTTTGATGTTGATTCCTCTCTCCGCTCCTCCCATGGCTCTTATCTGTGGGGACATGTCAGTCACTTGGTTATTAATTCTCTTTTCCTTCTCTGATCCTTACTTTTCCATGATCGTCTCCTGTTTAGATTATACATCGACTCTCCTTTTACCGTCACATTAACATTTTCATGTACTGAACGCCTTGGAAAAATATTAATGCCTTGTGGATGTTTTGTTTTGTTTTTGTTGCCTAACAACTGAGACTGTCACGACAGAAAAATACATTTAGCCAGACGATAAACTGTCCCAGTAATTATTGCGATAAACGATAATGCATAAAGTAATAAACTGATAATCATCCTCTCAAAGACAGATAGACTTTAATTTTGTAACACTTCTCACTGAAACTGGAAGATATTTTAAATACCCAGAATAAAACATGACAACTAAACACAATAAGTAAAGTGGGGGAGGGAAGAAAAGACAACCAAAATCGTAAATGAAATGGATTATAGATTATCACATCGAAATTTTAATATTTAGGATGCAAATGAAAAAACTCCTTTTAATTTATCATGCAATTTATTGATTATTTTCTTATTGCAATAGCCTTAATAACAACCGTAAACCCTAGAATATTTTGTTGTTTTCTTTGTGATATAAAACATCATACACAATGAAATAAATAAAAGCATAAAAGGTTTAGTTTGAATTCGCATTGAGCGCCTCTGGCCTCGTATTGTGCTAAGACATATTTAACTGCAATTACAGCAGCAAAATATGGGGTTTGTGTTTTCCAGCCTTTGGACCTGCAGAGACAAACAGCGTTCATTCTTCTTTACCATACAGCCCAGGTGCTTTTCAAGTCAAATTTAGCTGTCATTCAAAACATGAATATGCTTTAATTTGAACCGCTTGGCCTCAGGTCTGGCTGTTGAGCTGCGGTCATGTTGGAATGTTTTAGCAGGTTTTTCTTCCACGTCTCCTCTCTTTTATGCATTTTGAGGTCGATAAACTGTTCATACCGAGATCAAATGACAGATGTGTAAATACGCTTGACTTCACCGAATTAAGTTAAGGGCTACACAGTTAAAAAAAAAAAAAAAAAAAAAAAACGCCTTTTCTTTTAAGCTTTTTAATCACATTTTGCTCAGACAGCAACAATACAATGTGAAAAGTTTTTCAGTGCACTGTATTCCACTTTCTGATACTTCAAATCAAGTTAATTTTGGCTCCTCTGTTGAAAACCCACCAAGGTCACCAGTAGGTGCTGACTGCATGAAGATAACAAATAATAGATGTTTTATTAGTTACATGTTGACATTCTGTCAGTTTGATTTCACACATTCATTGACTTTGTAAATTTGTAAAATGTATGTATTTTGTTCCCTTTGGGATTACTTAAGTATTTTTGAATTAGACTGAATTTGAAATGTATTTTTGCTCTTTTAAAACCCTAAACTTCCACGTTTTGAGTCATTTTTGTTGTATCGTTTAAATTTGACTTAGAATTGGCGATGGTGCAGTTTTCTTTTGCATTACTTTGACCTAATTCGAGAGCTGTCAACAAGCAGCTACAGAAAATGTTCAAAAAGAGTAAAAAAAAACAGTAAACTTTTGAAAAAAAAAGGAACAAAATAAGAATCCTGAGCTGGGAAAGATTTCTTGTTTTTAATCTCTTTTGAACTTAACTTAGAAACACAGTTAGATCCTGACATGCCTTTTTTTCTTCTTTTTTTCTTTTGCCTGTCCCAAATGCCCCAAAAAAAACAAAAAAAACATGAAACCCTCAGACCTACAAAGAATCAATAGAATCATAGCGCAGCCAAAGTTGGAGGCGTGCAGACTTAACCAAACATGGCAACGAGCCAAGCAATATTATCAGGCTTTCAGGCCAAAACCTTTATCAAGGATGGTGTTCAGGGAAGGATGATGTGATTACTGCCGTAGTAAATTCTGTCCTCAGAAGAAGCACTTTGCAGACGATCTGATGTGTCAGCTAAATATTTCATCAGCAGGGACTTTTGGTTCGGTCAGCTGGCGAACATCCTCGGATGGTTTGACTGATGCACTTGAGAAAGGGAACACCTGCGTTTTATTTTTTGCATGTAGCAGCAACAACAACAAAACATCATTTGAATATGTTTCCATAGAGATGTGTGCATTATTATCATTATTTTCTTTTTTTTTTGCACAATTTCCTGTTTAGCTGTTGAGAATGAAAGTAAATTAATCTGAATTGCATTTTACAGATTAGGCTCCAGAAACAGTTTTAATGGAGTCTGTAGTTAATCAAATTTTAATCCAGAACCTAAAAAAGCAACATTCTCAATCCGAAACCTCTCTATGCTGCTAAATTACTGAAACAATAAACATGTGAGCTCAACAACAAAAGATGTTATTTAGGCTTTCCAATCGCTAGATTGGTACGAAGTGCAATTGTGCCATTCAGTTTTCAGATGGTTCAGGAAACACATTATTAATGTAACTTTTTTGAATAGCAAACAAACAAAACTTTTTGAAAAAAAACAACAACTGTGTTTTGTTTTGGGGTATTTTGAATTGCATTTTTCATATTTTTATTGCCATATGAAAAAACCACAAGTAAAACATATGACATCTAATTCAAACTTATTAAGATAAAATACATTTGAGTCCAGCGTTCTCAGCTTGGCGGTTTTCAAGCTCTTGTCAAAGGCCTTCACAATATTTGAGACAGAAACTGAACCAAATAACACAAAATTAACTTGCATCATTCTTTTCATATTTTTTCCATTTAATCTTATTTTTAAAAAGCCAACAACTTTATACGTCTGGTAAACGCTTAACCTGATGCCGCGCCACTCCAGTACAGATGTTGTGCTATTTCTTATCCCGCACCTAAATTAAATATTTTGATTCGTACTTTCAATCACCGCCCCACAATATTGTGGACCTGAATTTCTGATTGTTAGATTCTTTCTCTTTTCTTGCTTTCCAAATGCACGGGCACCGTGGCCCTCTTCCTCAGAGGCCAGTAATTACCAAAGTTGTGAGGCGCTGTTCGCTCCCAGCGATGGGCTGCACGTCGTTTACATGCAGATCACAGGTTTCACTCCTCCACTGTGCACAATCAAGCCCGACAGATTGGTGTCGGCGATTGAGGTCGATGCTCGAAAATGACGTGGATCTTCAGAGATGTATCCAATTTCTAGATTAACAAAAACAGATTACTGTAAAGGCGTCGCCATGGAAAACCTGAACGCCGCGGTTGTGAGACGCTTACAAGTAAATGCCGAGTAAAGCATTGAAAGGTTTTTAGAAAAAACACAAAAAGCAAAATATACATCCCATTTTATACTACATATATTTCTGATTTTCTCTCCGTGGAGGACGCCAACGATCATGAGGACTTTTCCCTTGTTTTCCCTCTTGCTTTGATGTGAAGCTACTGACCTGAAACAACCAGCAGCCTCCATTTCCCCTGGAAGACTGGATTGTTTTTCAGCCAATTAAGAACGAGAGAGCATTGTTGTGTAATAGGGCAGCATTTCAAGGCAGATCAGGCTGGAATCTCTGCAGAGGAGAAAATGTCCAAACAACTCCTGGTTCAGTAGCTGTAACTAAGTCGTAGCTTTGCTATCTTAATTAAACAAATGCTTCACAGGTTTTCTGTAATTATAGGTTATGTGGCATAAAATACCAGAGTGAAAAAATTACTGAACATTTTGTTTTTGCATTTAGACGTCATTGCATAACATTAAATTGTACACTTTCCTTTAACAAAGCACTGAAATCTCATTAAAAAAAATCTAGTTTGTAACATGTGATGCCTGACAAATTTACTGCATTTTAAGTTCATGTTAATGTTGTCCTGTATTTTGTATGAATATTTCTGTATTAGACCACAGGAAGATTTGTTGCTACTTTGGTGGAAACTAATGGAGATCCTAACATAATATACACAGCATTTTTTTTTTTCACATTTTAAATTGTGAAATTTTTGCTTCTGTATCTCCATATCATTTATCTAGGTGGTTTATTTTATAAGAAAATGAAAGGTAAAGGCAAGAAAGAAGCAAAATGAGAGGTTATTTACAGACAAACTCACATACGGACTTTGATAAACTGAAACTTAAAGGCTTTAATTGGGAGAAAAATCTGTAAAAATCCAATTAAAACAAAGTAATTTCGTTGAAAATCTTTTTTTTTTTTTTTTTTTTATCTAAGGAAATCTTGTGTTTTTTGGCCTGATCATCAGAACGACATGCAACGTAACATAACAAACATGAATTCCTGTCGACCCCTCGCTTGTTTTCATCTTCGCGTAAAGATTTTGCACACGCTCAAAACGCTGCAGGGCAAAAGAACGATTCCATTACGTGCCATTGATAGCCGCCATGCTGCGGTAGAACAATAACTTTACCCAAATGAAACGTGGAGATGTAGGCATTATTAATTCACTGTGCCACAGTAAAGGGAAAAATAATGCGGGAAAAACTGTTAAAGAATTTAATTTCATGGGTATTTAAAAGTTGGATGTGGTAAATAAAAAATATTTTAAAAATTCTCTGAGATGCAAACATGCAGAAATGAACCAATTTGCTATCAAATGTTTCAGAAAATGCAATTAGGAATTTTAAATATGACGTAAAATAAATAGTAAATCATGACTTTGCTCAGAACACAAAGCATAGAAATAGACTGAATAGATCTTATGGTTGGTCAAATTGCCAATCAATGCGCAATCTAGAGTGTTTTGTCAGTATCGGGGCTGATAGAGATATTAATATCAGATTGATGCATCTCCAGTGTGCAGCCTGCTAAAACTAACCACACGTGACTGCTATCCTAAAGAAACATGTTACAAATGGGAACATTTCTTCAGGGCATTAATTGTGTTTGCGGGAGAATACACATAGTCACAGACACACAGCTGCCTAAAAGCCATGCAGTGGTTCTTCTCGTTACTGTTATCGTTAACGCAATGTTACAGCAAAATATCGCGATGGAACTTTGCGTCCGTATCGCCACGCCCCTGCTATGTTCCTCCTCGTAGGAGTGAGAACTGCAGCAGTCAGTCGGATAATGCACACAGATCAGCGGCCATCTAAACACACCCTGACGAAAGCCAGAGCGTTCCATCCCGGGGCGAGAAAGTACTCTCAGCGAGTGAGATTGGTGAGGCAAAACAGGGGAGGCGCTGCCCTGAGGGAAACACCCTGCTGCGTTCTCCTCCAGACCACAGTGGGGATTGATGTCTGTGTAGAGCGAGGGCGTGTGAGCAGAGGACAAGAGCCCGGGTTTTGTATTCTTAGAGGCGTGACGGTTATTTGGACAGCTGTGGGCCAGACATCTGAAGCCTCCTTGAAAAATATATATACATCAAAAAAGGAGAGAGAAATCATTTCTTTAACTCCCCTCTTTCTTCACACTTATCCATCACTCGGCCTGGTTGTTCCACGAAACCCCTCGGCTTCGGTTTCTTTCTGTCACTCTTGTCATCCGTCTCCATCCCAGCCTCTCTCTCTTTTCCTTTTTTTCTTCAACTCACCGAATTAGATTGGCGTCCCCTCTTTCCAGAGGTGTCCACCCTCTTACCTGTTCTCATTGATTCAAGCTTTAAACTTTCGCTCTCACTCACTTACCCAGGAGGTGAAGTTGAATTACAGCCATTAGCTCGCTGTTTCTGTGCCTCTCTCAGCTTCTCCGTCTTTCTCTCTCCTATCTCCTCGGGGCGCTCCGAGACTCTGCCGTGTTCCAGTCCAGCACTCTGATTTATCTTATATTGAGAAGCGGTGGAGGGAGGTTGTGAAGAGCAGCCATTCGCTGCCATCATCACCGCCGATGTGGCCGACTCCATCACCGCGTGTCGTGGTGCTTGAGTCTGTGAATGAATAATTTCTTTTCGTTTTAGCTGGCATGGAGCTGCGAAAGCTGATGCTGAGCAATACTGTAAAAACCGATACCAATAGTAATTCTTTGTTGAACCTTGTTGGTCTAAAGGTACTAAAAGAGATGAGATTGTGGTTGATATTTTTTTTCTGTAAAATCACTACATGAAATTGGTTAAATAACACACCTATAGGCGAGATACCAGGTGTACAAAATAGAGGCGGGTGATATGGGCAGAAAGTTTTATCGGGATATTATGCTGTGCTATTGCGATAAAAGTGACAATCAGAACATTATTATGGCTTTTTTAAGTAAGTGTGTGACTGCGTGTCACAGAAAGTATAGCCCCACAAACACAAGTAATGCTCTTGAAAAATGTTCCCATTTGCAGCGAACTTCTTTAGGACCCCAGTCACATAAAAAAAGTCTGATTTTCCTTCACTAAATAGCGCACAATAACTTTATTTTGAAATGTATTGATATTTATCGGTGCTTTCATTGAACAAACAGTGGCGAAAATAATCACTACTGACACTATGGACAAGTTTGTGGGGTTTCAAACATTGCTACCTGGAATTTATTGTGACAACAATAAATCAAAATTCTTGCTATGATAAGAAACTTATCATAATAAATGATACGATAAATGCTCAACTTTAGTTAAAAACCTTTGAACTCAAGCGTTTTCCCAGTCTGATTTTTGTTTAGGGTTGGCTGGGATGAAAGTTCCCAAATGTTAGTGAAACTTTTTGTGCTCTGGAAACAAAGTGCAGTTTGTGGATGCTGATGTGAGCTTCTAGGCTCTCTGGGGGTTCAGCACTTTATGAGTTTGACACAGCAGGAATTATCTGCCGCCTATCTGATCCGTAGCTCTGTAGGAGGCATGCTATAGCTGACTACGAATGTTAACAGTGAAGTCAACAAATGTACAATTTAGTTTTTTTTGTGTTTTTTTTTTTTTTGCTTTGATGCTGAGCCAGTTCAGAGACGCACTCTGATGTGAAGAAAACAAACCGCATGCCAGAGAGCTGCTGAAAACAGACAATAAGTTCAGTATAAATAATGCAAATTGAACATTTCCCCCATGTATTGCAATAGAAAAAAGAACAGCAGTTTGCCAAATTATTGCACATAAAAAGGTTGGTAAGTAAAAAAAGAAAAGACATTGCGTTGGGCGAACTGGAACCAAAGAGCGAGAGCTTTTAACCTTTTTTAATATTCACATGTTGACCTAAAGGATAAATTATACATTGAAGACTTTCCGTCAGGTTGGCTTAAAGTCAAACTCTGTTTGAAAGCAAGGATTTTAATTAGCTAATTTTTATCCAACTGTCTTGAATATCAAGTGATTCCATGTTTGACTAAATTTTTTTTTTCATTCCAAACAACAAAGAAAGAAAGACAGAGAAACATCTAGTACATCATATATTGTCAACTGCCTGGTTTCCTATTATTGTAATATGAGCAGGCATGTGGTTCACTAAAGCTACTACATGTACTTTTTATAAACAATATAGTTTTAAAAATATTTGTTGAAAGCTGTCATTATGGCTTGATAGTACAAGACGAAACAACCTGAGGAAGGAGGGGAAAAAAAAGAAAATCCAGGTCTTCCACTTTGGTCTGACGGCAAAAACGCATCGATCCCGGTCAGAAACAACCGATCAGTGGAAGGAGGAGTGTCTTAGTGCTGTCAGTCATCCTCATGTATGTGCTGCTCACTTTCTTCCCTTTGTTCTCTGCTGGTCTACAGCCTTTTCCTTTCACTGGAGCCGCAGGCTAGTTTGCGTAGCCAGCAATGACAGCAGATAAACAGTTTTCCTGTAACGATGAGTTGTTCCTCGGCCATTCACGCATGCACAAGTGTGATTGATGGTGCTAAGACCCTCCTTTTGGCTCTGATTGGTTGTATCTGACTGAGTGCGCTGCATCTCTGCAGGAGGCAGTAGGACCACAAGGATAAGACAGAGGAGCTGGCTTTTTTTTTTTTAAACAAATTATCTGTCTCATATAAAACTCAAGACGTCGGAACAGTTTCAATAAATATATATAAAAAACACATTAGCACAGCTTTAAACCAAACAAATAAGTTAAATAGAGAAAACAACTAAATGTTTACCTGCTTTGCTTTAGCGTCAGCTGACAGGCAGCTGGTAACTGCTTCGTCACGGCGTCTGCAAGAAGCCCTCCATGTGTTCATAACATCTAAAGCAGAGCTGTTAAACACTTGATGCTGGTTAAAATATTCACACTTTAGTTTCACTGCCTGCTCCTCACACCTGCGTGCTTCAGATAATGCATTCAATTGAAACTCCTGAGATTTTAATAGCAACGTGGTAACAGTGACACTAACTAAGCTAAGAATTTACTACGGCCATTTGCCAGTTCATTAATCAAAAACAATATGTCCTTCTATCCTACATGTCTAATTTATAGAGCTGCAGGAAAAAGGCGGAAACCGAACCTGAGCTGGAGCGTAGACCTCACAGACGATCGCTCCGATTTAATTAGAAACACTTTTCCAATCCTTAGTGGTATATTGTCGCACCACTACAATCAATTACATTAAGGTTTATGGCTATAACGTGACAAGATGTTGAAAGTACTTCTGCAAGGTTTGTGGCTGGGTTCACATCACACCGTGACCCAATAATGAAATTACCTAATCGAGCACAAAGACGGGAGGCTGGGCGGTTACTTACTTACTATCTGATTAATTCAGCTAATATTGTCTGACCACTTGAGTGAGCCTGTAGGGAACTGAAAGCCTCCACAGAAACATCCTCTCATTTCTACGTGGAAGAAAACTTTCAGGACTTTTGCACAACTGGCTATGCAGACAATAGATCAACACCAGCTTCAGCTTAAATTAGAGATGAACCAATCTGATAATATCTGCATCGGTCCCAGTATTGAAAGAAAACCAAATCTAGATCTGGTATCGGTCCAATGTGCCCAATCCACAAGGCCAGATCTATTGAATCTAATTCTATGCTTTGTGCTCTGAGCGTCAGGCTTTATTATTTATTTTCCATCATATTTAGAATTCCCAATTTTACTTTCTGAGCAATTTG
The DNA here is from genome assembly GCF_027474105.1 of Poeciliopsis prolifica. NCBI lineage: Eukaryota > Metazoa > Chordata > Actinopteri > Cyprinodontiformes > Poeciliidae > Poeciliopsis > Poeciliopsis prolifica. The sequence continues at coordinate 410,330 of NW_026562420.1, read as the reverse complement.
ACAGAGTTTCGACAGAGTTTGTTGCAGTTTATTTATTTATTTTTTTTTACATTTTTGACCAAGACAGTCAATCTATTGCGCTTGTCAGACTCAGTTTCATTTTTCTTTGGCTGTTAAAAGTCCTAATAGCACTGACTGAACAAATGAAAGTTGTTTTTACATGTGTATCAAGCTTGTGACATTATTGGTGTATTTATGTGCACCTTATAGGTGCAGGTTATCAACTCAAGGAATTCAGTACATTTATGTCTGCGTTTAAAGAAAGACACATTCTATATGTATTCGGGCAATGTTTTTCTGTATTGGATCGGTATTGGCCAATGCTAAACCTCAGATATTGGTATCAGTATCAACAGCAGACACTGACCAAAAGAGCTAATTATCTGCCTTCCATAAATGTCCTTAGGATTTATAAATACACTTCACTGGCTGCCTATTTTTAAACCAGCCATGGAAGATTCCTTTGAGAGGGAGAACAGAAACTTCAGAGAGTTTAACAAAGTGCTGAACACAGAGACAGAATGTTGATCTGATGGTTTATCCCCTGGCATTAGTAACAAACAGAAAACGAGCGAGAGGCAGAATGTTGCCTTCGCAGTTTTATTTTATTTAGTTTTTTCCCCTTTGCAACTCAAGGAAATGTGAAGCTGTCATGAAAAGACGAGAAGAACAGAGAGGCGTCGGCCTGCGTCGGTAAATAAGTGAGAAACAGAGTTTATGAAGAGTACATAAAGTTTTTCTCCAATTGTTATTGACTGAACCACAAGGTAATTAATATATTAATTGTGTTCTCATAATTTAGCAGCTGCACCTCGTAATGCCATGAATAATTTCACAATTTAAGTAAATGAGTTTGTAGTTTGTAAAGCCGTTATCTGTCTGTTCAGTTTGAGGATTTCTTAGGGAAATGACCTTTAACATGGTTGGTAACTTGATATTGTCCACATTCTTTTTCTTGGCACTCTATTAAATAAAAAGAATTTATTCAATTCATCAGATTTCTTTTTTTCATCAAAAAAGGTGCCAACTAAGCTGATGTTTAGTTGTAGGTCAGTGGAAGCATTTCGTTCCTTCCTTCATCTTTAGCCACTGAATATTTTCTACACTTTTGTGCAGAAAAGGGTTAAACCATAAACAATGAACTTGTGATCTAATCTCTCACCTAAGATGAGTTTCTTCACACTCCAGTCAGTTTTCAACAAAATAACTTCCACTGGTTTCAGCCTTAAAAGCAGTGGTGAAGATAAGGTTAAAAAAAAAAAAAAACATCTCCAATTCAGTGATTGCACAGTAAAAAAAAAAACTCAGAGAAGTCTGTGGTTTACATAAAGATGTTGTGTATGTTTTGTTTGTTTTTTTCCCCCCTAAAAAGCTGTTTGCATTTCTGTAGAATGAAATAATTGCTTTGCTTCTCTTGTTTGGCTTAATACCAGCAGACAGGAGCATCCGTTCTCTTCTGATGAGTTATAATATAGATTTTGCTCTTTTTTTCCCCCCCACTTGGCATAGTTTTTGTATTCCAACGTATACAATATACCGTTAACTCTGATGATAAAACGCATAGTACTTAAGATGTGCTTTAGATGGCGTTAACTTGATTTTTAAATACCGTAACGGTCCCTTTTTTGGACAGTCTCGAGGAAGCAGTGGTGCGTCGAGGACAGTGGACATGCGCGTCATCTCAAGTCTCTTCACCTAAACAGACTCTTGTGTGTTGCTGCTGCTGTGTGAACACACACAACTGGCCTCATCAAGGTCAGCGAGCAACACTTGTAATGGTAAAAGATTGCCTGTCAATACAAGTCGGTCTTCGGCAAGCAGGAGAGCCATTAGGGTCTTGAGAAATGAAGTCTCCTCGTGTTTGTGTTTCTGAAAAAAAAAACAACAACAACATTTGTTTCCTCACCATTGATCCCATATTCCTTCGTGTTGTCGACATCTCAAAGTTCAGTGGAGACAAATTAAGTCAGCTTTGACTTTCACTTCGTTGTCGTGACAAATCGCCCGACACGCATCTGATTGATGGTGGTTTGGGTATAGACTAAAGCATTCCCAAACGCTCCTCATCAACTGGCTGTTCCGTTTCAGGGAGATTTGTAAAGAGTGTTGTGACAATGACACAGACGTGGCTGTTTAGAAGAGCAGGAGGGCTGCAGGCCGTAAACATGTTCTCCAAATACGACGTTTTCGCGAGAACATTGCTTTTGGAGGTGGCCGCAGTCAACGTTAGCAACATTCAAGAGATTTTACAGAGCATTTCCAAACGGAGCACCTGTTGCACTGCTTACACTGAGACTTTACAGGATTGAGAGCAAACAAAACATTGGAACGGCTTATGCTTCACACACGGATCCAGACTGATATTAATCAAGAGCAATCAATGCACCATCAATAGAAGTGAAACTATGTTAAGATACATGATCAAGAGATGTCGTGATTGTACCCAACTTCTGATTAAGTGTTTATATCCCTGAGCTCCTCCATTTACACAGTGATCCTCTGTCTGTAGATTCATATTTACACATGAATCTAAATATTTTTTGATCGGAATCACAGCTAGTTTTTATATTTTGTATTTCTCTATATTACAATATATAAATCCTCCCCAATAAGCTTTTTTTTTTTTTTGTCCTCCAACATTTTTTTTGTCTTTTAGCTTTGATGTCGGCATCTCCACCTGCAGTTTTAAGGGTCGCTCGCCTGCGTTGTTCGTTCCCGTTCGTGGATGGAATCTGTAATTTTTTTTTGCATCTCATTTCAGTTTTGTTTATCGCAGGCTTTCATCTCTGTGTAGTGGGTGATGATTTGACAGCATCAAACTCGAGATAATGGTCCCGATTGTATAGTCGAAAGACGGCACACACCTGCAGCACAGGGTATATTTCAGAACCATTGTTCTGTCCATGATCGGGTTTGGGATGCGGAATGATTTCCATTTTATTGATTAATATCTTTTAAGGGGAATTTTGCATAGGGAGACGTTTTATTTGTTTTGGTTATTTTTGGCTTTATTTACTATTTCTAGTTGTGTTTTATTTTGGATATTTTAAATATCTTTCAGTCCAGTGTTAAGTGTTCTTTACAAAATAAAAGTTTGTTTCTTGAGAGAGCAAACTTTACGCCATTGCTATTTTGTGAGCTGAAAATGGTTTGAGAACAAATATATTATCGTTTATCCCAATAATTAGTAGGACAAATTATCGGCCAAGAAAATCTGTTCTTGATAAGGCTAATCTTTCTGTCTGTCTGTAGTCAGGTATTGATTTCTTTTGATTATGATCATTTGCGGTTTACAGTAAATGAAAACACTAAATACTACATCATGTAAAGTGGTATGTTTAATACCTGGGAAAGGTCGCTATACTGAATTTAGTCTCACAAACAAACCTCACTGAATGTGATTACAGATCAATACGATACAGTATAAAATAAACATTATTAAATCTTCACACCCCTTTGATGGGATTTAATTTTCAGCCTTTCAGTGTTATTATGGATATTTAATGTTTATGTTAGGTTTAGAAATGATTTAAGTTATGATTCTGTCTGTTTCAACAACAAGAATAATAATTTCATTCTGTAAATATGACAACACTAAATTTACCACCGGATTGAGCAAAGGGTTGTTTCAATTCTTTAACGAAGTTGGATTTATTTTTTCACCTCAAAATCTAAAACATGGAGCCTGTTTTGAATGTAGTAGATCTACTTTGAATAGTTTGTGATTTGTTTAACTTTTTATTCAGTTTATGAAAACGTTCTTTGCTTGAATATTGTGGCTTTTAAACCCGAACTGATTAAAAACAAAATATTTTTATTTTGCTCTTCTTTTAAAGAAGAAACTAAGGCTGTAAAGTGGTGGAAAAAAATCTACTAAAATGAGAAAATAAAGTGTTGTCTCAAGAAAAAAACAATAGAAGAGAATAATTGTCTAATCTGGAAAAATTGCGATGTACCAACTTTACATATTATTACGCAAGAAACCGCAAACCAAATTCTTGAGAAAATTGTGAAAGACAAACAAAAACAATCCAACTCTCTGCTGAAGTTAGTGCCAGACTGAGAACTGCTCTTCTGGGGTTTCTTCCTCAGAAGAGTAAAGAAACGAGAATCACACACATTACGCCACATAATCGTCTCATGCATTAAAGCAAATGAAATGAAATGAACACAAACTCTGACAATTTAAGCCTGTTTTTAAAACACATCCATTACGCTTTAAAGTGAAAGTGCTCTCTTCCCTGGAGGCGGAGGCAGAATCCGTCACCTGGGCTGACAGCCCGGCTGCTGTTCCCTGATGTGACAGATGTGTGGATTGGCCCCCAGTGTGTCGCTCCCAGTAGGTGGCTGGGTACCATTCATCCACCGCTACTGAGCCGTGCTTGTTGTAATTAGTGTTGGTTTTGCGACACCGGCCTCACCAAAATAGTTCGGTTGGGGGAAAGTAACACAGGAGGCTGTCGGCTGTTGCAGCCAATTTACGATATGCATTTCGTGTTTAGTTTAGAGACTTGATGTTTCACTTGATCAGAAACATCAAGTCGGGAGCCCTTCTTTTTTTCTTTTTAATTTCTTTAACATGCTGGGTGTGTTGTCATGACACTTAGAAACTCCCGACACTAAGATTGCAAGCAAAATGTAAACGATAGTTTTAATACGACTAAATGTCAAAGTTTTTCAACACTTTGTGATAAAATAATTATCAGTGGGAAACGTAGATTTAAATTTTGTCGTAATATTTTGTGGTACTTTTAGTGATAATAGTATAAGTGATGATACAAGCCATTTATTAATTTTTCTTAAGTGACTGTAAGGCAAAGCAGTAGCAAACACAAATACTGCTCCGATTTGTAATGCGTTCACCTGTGTGAGTTACTTCACCAAACTGCACCTGGTAGCTGAATTATATATAACATATATATAAAAAATAAATAAAATTTATTTATTGAGGGTCCTGCAGTATCTTGGCTGTGCCAAGGACTGCACATTTCTGGACTGAGATGTCTGATGTTGTTCCTGGGATCTGTTGTAGCCACTGCTCCAGTTTGGGGGTTACTGCCCCGAGGGCCCCGAGGACCACAGGCACCACTGTGGTCTTCACCTTCCAGGCCCTCTCCAGTTCTTCCCTGAGGCCCTGGTATTTCTCCAGTTTCTCGTGCTCCTTTTTCCTGATGTTGCAATCACTTGGTATTGCTACATCTACCACAACGGCTTTCCTCTGTTGTTTATCCACTACGACAATGTCTGGTTGGTTCGCCATTACCATTTTGTCTGTCTGGATCTGGAAGTCCCACAGGATCTTAGCTCTGGCGTTCTCCACCACCTTTGGAATGTCTTGTTGCTCGGTTCCAGCTTCAGTGCTTTCCTTAAGGTTTGAATGGCCTCAGTGTATTCGCCTTGCAAAGCCATATATGTATATATATATGTGTATATATATATATATATATATATATATATATATATATATATATATATATATATATATACATGTATACATACATATATACATACATACATACATACATACATATATATATATATGGTAGGTAGGTAGGTAGGTAGGTAGGTAGGTAGGTAGGTAGGTAGGTAGGTAGGTAGGTAGGTAGGTAGGTAGATAGATAGATAGATAGATAGATAGATAGATAGATAGATAGATAGATAGATAGATAGATAGATAGATAGATAGATAGATAGATAGATAGATAGATAGATATTTACTGAAGCCCGTTTATTGAACAAATAGGGGAGAAGAATCTTAAAAATAATCCAGATAATGCAGACCGTTTTAAGCATTATTAACTGGAATTGATTGTGACAATAAACTAAAATCTTATAAGAAATTTATCGCCATAAACGATGTGATATGATACAATGAATTTCCAGCATTAGAAACGATTTATATGAGTCAGATTTTCGAAGATTTGTGTGAATATTCTGCAGCTGTTGAAGACAAGCATGTCATGCACTGACATTTATGTAGACAGATGAGCAGTCAGTGCAAAACAGACAATTTAAAGGAGTAAAACAGGAAAAGAGAAACATTTAGAAGAGTTGGGTCGGGAAAAGCAGAAAGATAGGGACTAAGAAGAGAAGGTGAAGGAAGAGGCAATTTTCTTGGCACGGTCTTATCATCCTTTTGAGGAAATTTAGAAAATTGCCGTATATATTTAGCCACAAAAGATAACAGGAGCTTCATGTACACACATACACACTCTTCCCTACGCAAAGCAGTGATTTGCAATACACCAATGATCAAAACAGCACAGTCAGCTGTATCTCCTCTCACACACACACACACACACGCACACACACACCCCCCACACACACACACATGCGCACGCACACACACACGCATACACACACTGTGGCTGGTTGTTGACAGTTTGGTCTGAAGTGGGTTCTGCTCATTAGGTGGTGTTGCAGATTGGTTTCTATTTATAGGCAGCAGCCGGCTCAGCAGTAGCCGCGGCTGCATAGAGGTGTTTGAAGTAGCACAGGCCTCCAGTGGGCCTCGCTAACGAGACAGATCACAGATCGGCAGTCGATCACTCTCCAAACTGCGGAAGTTCGACCTAAACTTAGCCCGGCATGGGCATTCAGGCCACCTATTACTGGTGCCGAGTAATATTGTCATTTCTTTAGTTTTCTTTTTGTGTTTTTTCGGGAGAAAACGTTGATTTAACAGTGCATGCAGCGGCACACACTTTGTCATGGAGAGCACAGAAGGACAAATGCAGATGTTCTGTTAGAGCCGTTCTTGTCTTCACAAACGCTGTTAAGCTTCCCTCTGCTGCTGCTGGTATTTAACATTAAAAGAGAGGAATTATTTGCAGGTTATGCAATGCACATTTTTCTGCAGTAATGTTCATTCTGAAGTTTTGTTTGATTTTATTTTTTTCTCTTTGACGTCCACTGAAATTTAGATTCCATGCTGCTCATAGCCCTTCACATACGCTGCACTTACTGTGCACTAAAGTCTTGCCATGTATAACCCTGAACCAATGAATTTTGCCAAAATGTTTTCATTTTCTTCTTCTCTGCACTGTCTGTGTAGAGGTCACCTTTGCAATTAAGGCCAAATTAAAAGCTTTGTCAGACAGAAAATACTGAAGAAATCTGGCAAGTGGCTCACCATGATTCATGTGGTTTTGTTTAGCTTTTGTTTGGCGCTCTTAGCATCTACTAAATTAACGGATGCAGATAAATTCTGGAACACTAATTAACATCTGTGTTGAAGTTTTGCTTATCGACTAATGAGTAGCTGGCCATTTATGTCCATGCTCTTATTTTGAAGAGTGCTTTCACAGTAGTTCTGTTTCCTGTCCCCATGTTTTCTTTTTGTATGTTTTCAAACAAGAAGCATAAAGGAACAAAAAACACAGTTAGCATAGAACAAAATCTAAATCTAAATAGAATATCTAAGGTACATTTAGACATATGACGACAAATGTCATTTTTGAGGTCGATATACTAACTTGTAGCACATGTGTGTCGTTGGGTCACATGTGCTACAACTTAGTTGCACATGTACCCCATGCGCTAACTTCAACATGCTTGAAGTTAGCGCTTTAGCATAATTCAGATAAATGCAGTGTTGCTGTAGCGTTTTAGCATTAGCGTTAGCCTGATAAATGTTTATAATTAGTATTTTAGAGTCAGTAAAACAAACTTTATATAACTTCATTTCAGGATCTGACCTTGCAGGGTCATTGTCTCATGGAAACTTTATTCGTTCAGCAATTTCTTTAAGGAATAAGTTTATAGACACCTGTTAGCCACATGCTAATAGCTGAGCATTTCTCACGTCCGTTACCATATTGCATGTTCTAAACCTCAGTAGTTGTCAAACAGCTTTTAGCTACATCTGAACTCCCAGCGCTTTAGCAGAAAGTAAACAGCACTCAGTCTGCTGTTACAGATCATATCTGTCATCATTCTTCCACTTGACGTGTTTGGCATCAACACAAAGCATTCCAAATAAGTTTAGATTTGACTAGATAATTAGGTCTGATACCATCTCCTTCCATTGCACCAAGTCTCCAGGAACTGTTAATCCTCGTTTTCCTCTCTGCACCGATAAGCAGCGGGATGGGAAATGAAATCAGAGGATAGAGTAATTTGTCACACTTTTTGACTGGATTTCCTCTCTGCGGGCTTAAAAAAAAAAAGTGTATACGGTGATACTTACAGGTCATGATTTAAAAAAAGGGATGCATATCATGAACATTGAGTTGAAAAATTATTTTTAAAGAAAATAACTGTCAAAACAACACATTTAAATGAATCATATTAGTGGCAAATTCTGCCACTAATATGGCAGAATGTGGTGATAAATCCACATGACAACGAGCCAATTAGTGGTCTTCAGTGTTTGATTTGAACAAAACCAAAACAACTTTCTGTTCAGACGATGTTAAAGTCACCTTAGTGAGGGAGCATCACAAAATTTGTTCTTATTCCGTGTAGCTACGACAAACTTTGATCACTTTAAGTTGGGCTTTTGTGTGATACATCAACACAAAGCAGCAAAGCAATGCGCAGTTTTTCATTTTCATGCTTTTTCAAAATAAAAAACCTGCAGGGTGTGCGGTGCATTTATAATTGTGGTCTTTGTTATACCTTTACTGCAACAAATTGAAACAAAACGTCGCCTACTCCAGAATAAAAGTTCATTTTTATTCGAAAAGGATATATCCAAGGGAAAATCCAGACAGGTCAGGAAGAGATTTATGGACAAATTAAACCAGGATTAGGGCTGTTTACTTAAACTGATACTCAGAACAAGACCAGCATTAATCAGAGAAGATACCCTCTGAACCTTTGGAGAAACTATAGGGATCCACAGCTCTGCTGGTAATATCCATTAGTCATGCAAATTTCACCTTCATATAAGAATGAAAAAGAAGCTATTTGAAAGAAAGTCTTGTGTTCAGTTTGCCTCAATCCATGTGGGGCAACCTCCTAAAAATACTAAAGAAAGAGCTTTGATCAAATAACAACTAAATTAAACAATTAGCATATACGTAGGATGCTATCTGTGGCAAAATGCTAATGCTGAATATTGCAGTGTACAAACCGTCTTTTTGGGGAAACATGGCGGTGTTAATATAGGATTTAACATAGGATGCTAAATGCTAAACAGTTCATCTTTGAGCATGAGGATGACGCTAAACGTACAGGCGGAGATTCTGCTCACTGCTCAGATGAAAGTATATTCAGGTGTTAAAACCCAGAGCTAAATCTTATTTGAAATCTGCACCCAAAGAAACTATCCAGTGACACTGAGCTTTAGTTATTTTAATGTAGTTTTATTTGACTTTTTGGGAATAAACACAAAAACATGCCACACTTCTCAGACTTTGAAAGCTATTTATGGTTTTCCATGCATTTTAGTGTATTTCTTATCCAATAAAATATACTGAAAGCATTCTATATGAATTTTAATACCATCTACAGGTATGCAAGAACATTTTTAAGCCTGAATAAAATTTGTTGGAGGAACTTGCAAAATGGCGGCCGTTTGAACAATATAAACTGCTCAGTACGACTAATATTCCAAGAGGGTTTTTTTTTTTTTTTTTTTTTTTTTTTTTTTTACCATCTTCAACACAAAATGTCTGCTGCAGTCTCAAAATATTCAACTCCTTCATGACAAGTTTCTGTAGTACTTAGCAGAGAACCTTCTGCTGCAAACTCAATTGATAGCCTCAGCTTCTGGCAACGTTCCTGAGAAATCTTAGCCCACTCCTAATGGGTAAATGCCTCCAGTCCATTAGTATTCTTGACAGATGCATGCAGGAATCCCCACCAGAGATTTTCAACCGAGTTCAAGTCACGCAACTATCATGGCCACTCTAGCATCTTCCAGCCATTCAGCGGCTCTTCAGGAGCGCTTTGGCGTTTAGGATGTGCTTCACTGTGGAAATGATCACTTTAGTGTCTGCTGGTTTTCTTGTAGCAAATCGAGGGTTTTTGACCACCTGCCTCCTCAGAAATCTGGTTGCAGGCGCCGATTGCTTCCAGGTTTTGTTGCATTGGCAAGGTGATAATCCCTTCTCTGAACCCTTTGGATAATTCTCTTAATTCAGCTGCATTTCTAAAACACAAAGGAACATTACCTGCAACACTTCAGAGATTTAAGCTCTGCTATCTTAAGTACGACTGATGCAGATATTAAAGCTGCATAATAAGATGTGCATGATGTAACACCTCACTGTAAACGTTGATGAAGATTTCTGCTCAACAAGTTGAATAATTACTGCAGTAGTTATGAAAAGCAGGGATTAATCTTTGAAATATTGAATTCAACTATTAAAACAGGGTGTCACTGCATCCTTAAAAATTTTTAAGTTCTTGTATATAAAATTAAGGCCTTAAATTTATTCATTAAGGGCTTTGCACATTTATGAAAAGAAATGTTAGTTTGCCTTAAGTTAATAACAAGTCTTGTAATAATTTTGTATTTTATGGATCATGTAATTTTCTGTCAGGTAAAAGCTTATTGTACATCTTTGTTGCATACGTAACTTGAGGCGGTTGAGGCTACTGTTCACCAGCCTCTAATACATCACTGTCAGCTAGCTTTTATTTTATGTCTGTCATAGGTAAGTGCAAATTTACTGCCAGTTGACTGGCTGATGTTTGTTTTCGCCTTTGGCTCACTATTTCTAACTAGCCTCTAACATACACTCACAAGCTAGATTGCTAGCTTTATTATGCTAATTTATAGCCAGTTATCTGGACGATATTTGTTTTCAACTCTGGCTCTATACTGGTATCGAGGTGCTAATATACGCTTTCTAGCTAGCTGGCTACCTAGCTAGCTTTCATGTCTATAAAAATTTATCTGCAGTTTCCTGGACGATGTTCGTTTTCTCCACTGGCTAGCCACTTAGCATCTTCTGTTGCCAACTCGTAAGATGCTACATCCATACGTCCAGGCTGCAGAGCGCCATCTGCAGTGTGAGAGGCACAAAGTGGCCCCTAAGAGTCACAATACCGACCCCAATACAGCAAACAATTCTGTTTTGCTGTTTGATTGTAATGCAGCATCACCGCCCAACCATTTCCCATATTTATTGATTTTTCAGTCTTAAATTTCCTTCAAGGTGGCATTAAAAGTCTTAAATCCGACTTGCCAAAACCCCTGTAAAACTCTTGAGTAACTTGTTCATTCTTAACACACATTTAGTCATAGCTGGTTCTTTGAACGCACATTAAATCTTAATTATCACCAGTACAATCTAGCTTAACTAAATACATTTCTAATTCTTACTCCTTCCCTCTGTCTGTGCCTCTGCGGCCTTATTTTTTTCAGCACTGCCTGCAGTTAAACAATGCCCTAGTTCTGTACAAGTCTTCTCCTTGTTCTCGAATCAGTCACTCTGAATGACACTGGGCAGAGGGAAGAAAGAAAGGCTGGGCAGTTGCCTTGCAGTGCAGCATTCTGACAGAATCCGGCAGGAGATTTAATCCACCTCACCAGGGCTGCTGGAAGGATTTGGGGTTGTTTGCTGTGTAAACATGCCTTCAGTTGTTCTGTGTTTTCATGCTTGGGAATTTTGAACATCAGCATTTGTCCAGCAATCAGTTCGTCAGCATCATCGTAGATCAGGTTTGTGTTTTGGGGCTTTGCATTGCTCTTTTCATTTTGATGAAAATCTCTTTGAGCACAGAAACTTGAGAGAGAAAGTCAAGACGTTGTCAATGGTCATCACTTCAGATGTTGCTTTTTCTAATCAAAGCACACGACTGCTGTTCAGTGACTCCGTTTGTTGTTAGGTGTTATAAGAAAGAGCTAGAATCATGGTGTTCTTTTTATATAGCCACACAATTTACTTCAAATCAATTTCTACGCCTCTGAAATGTCCCCAGAAAGACAAGTGCTGACTTGACACTAGATGCTCTCTGTTTCACTGAGCTATCAGTGGCTCTGTGCCTTTGCTAAAACTTATCATTCAGTATAGGAACTGAACAATAAGTTCACCAAAAAACAAAAAAAAAACGTCTTTTAAACACTGTGTTTTCCTCTTAGCAATTGTGCCCAATTTTGTAAAGTCTCCAGATGCAAACGCCTCTTTCAAAGGCTGACCCCACCTGCATTATGGGATTGTGTTCTGAAAAGAAAAAGTGGCGGAAAGAGGAGAGAAGCAGAGGTAAAATGTTCCCCCGATGAGTACGCAACACTTCAACCAAAAAGGCACTGTTCCGTGGCTCAAATAAAACGTTTCGCTTGAAGCAACGAAGACGGTGAAGGTAAGGGATAGTGATTTAGTTTTAGCAGAGATTAGCTCACATAAAAACTTAGTTTGATAATTTTTGTGGAGACAGAAAGGCTCAATGCAGGAACGATGTTGTGATAACTTTGTGAATGCGGAGTGTCGGACAGAGCAGCAGTGTCTTAAAGAGACAGAGACCCGATTTCAAGTTGAAAAGTCAAATTACCTTTAAGTCATATTTGATATATACAGCATTTTTGCAACTGAAGGTAACATTTTTACTTAATTGAGCCATAAAATGCTCCATCTCCAAGGTCCCCTATTTCCTGCCCTACATGTCCAAACCATCTTAACTTCGCTTCTCTAATTTTGTCTCTAAAGCGTCCAATGGTAGCCATTCTTCTGATTTTTTTTTTATCAGTAAATTTAATCATCATCCCCTAAAAAATAAAGAAGAAAATACAGAAATAGGCACCAAACTACTTCGGTGGGTCACTCCAATTAAATGAAGCCCAGGAAGTCACTTTCGTTTACTACAATAGTTGGCCATTGAGGTTGTAGATTACCACAGAGTTTTAGGGCCATACTAAGAAAATTAAAAATGGGATTAAAGTCAAAGAAATTACGAGGATGAAGTCATGGTAAAACAAGGACAACATTTAAAAATTATGACAAGAAAGTCATAGTTTTACGAGAATAAATCTGTGCAGGAACAAAGTTGAAATAATACAAGAGTAAAGTCCAGATCAGATGAAAATCATATTTTGAAGATATGACTTCGGTCTCATCATATTTTACTAATAGTAGAATAAAAATGCTGAAGCGAAAAAAATATGTCTGCATATTATGTTTTGGGGAGTTTTTTAGGACTGATGCACAAACTGTAAGGAAAGCTAAAGACCCTCGGAATGAAAACGAAGACAAAAAATCCTTTAAAAATGAAAAGTCAAAGGCTTTGTCCTTCCTGCCGGGAGGATAAGTCCATCAAGAGAGACACTAAATAGAACGAGAGCGGAATCGGAGCTGGACCTTTCAGAGGAGCCATAAAAGAAGAATGTGAAATAAGGGGGAGAAAAGAAAAAAAAAGAGTGAAAACATAGGAGGTGGCAAAAAGAGGCCTCAAGGGAGAAGAACACATCAGCCTGAAATGTCAGTTGCCATTGTGTAAAAGACCAAGAGAAAGGAAAGGTAGAGGGGGGGTCAGAGTAAAGAGGTTCAGCAAAGAAATGAAAGGACTATTAAATAGACAGACAATTAAAGGGAAAGGACTGTTGAGAAACTTGATGGCGGAGGGAACAAAAAGACCAAACTGCGTAAATTGGAGGACAGGAGAAAAAAAATGACAAAGCAGAAAAAGAGAAAAGGTCAGGAGGAAACAACGTAATGCCAGAAAAGAAGGAGTCCAAAAAAAGGACCACTTTAACAAACATATTAAGCTCCAAAAGCCATTATCCCGTTCGCCTGTTTTTCTAAGGCGAGAGAAGAAAAGGGCAAGCTGGAGATGGGCCGACAAATTGCAGAGTTAGAAGTGAAACGTGGTTCTCAGAGATCCGCAGAGCAGCCAGTCGACTAAACACGTTTGCGTACGTTGTGGATATCGCGCTCGCCAGCTATCCACAGTTCTCGTAAAGAGAGACATGCTCTGTAAGCTTTGGGACAGCGGTAGCTTTGACTGATCACTAAGAGACGGAGCAGCCTGTGGCCATCGAGGAGAATTACAAAACTCCTGCTGTCACATCAGGCGGTGAAGGGTGCTAAAACAAAACGCCCGTGTTTTTCCTCCTCACAAAGAATGCCCAGACTAGTGCACTTCAAAACATAATTTGTGCTCCACTGTGAGTAAATGTTTTGATTTGAGAATGGATAATCTAGTGCATAAACTACCTTCACCATGCTGAAAAGTGGCTCGATGGTAATTGGACTGAACAGAATAAAACAAGGGCTGGTGAAATAATCATAGTTATGTGCAAAGGCTTTAGTTACGACTGAAATTAACTTAGAATCACAATCATCACTTTTCGAGTCAAATAAGTGACATTGAAATGCTGAAAAAAAAAAATTAAGTTTGCCTTTTAGAAATGGACAACTTGTGGTGTTCCAAAATAAAGCATCAACAAACCAATATGATGCAGTAATGAGAAAATAGATTGCTATCTTGAAAAGGTCAAATGTTTAAATCCAAAAGGTTTGATGAGCTTTCATCAGCTTCATTACGGTAATCAGAGGTGAGGAGGAATCATTCCTCTGCATCCACTCTTTTTTTTCCTCAGTGCCTGAGCAAAATGAATGAAAGAACTTTTTGCTATAGCTGCCAAATGATTGTAATATTCATATTTTTCTTACCAAAGTGTGCTGAGTTGAGTTAAATTGGGTTTTCAGTGGAAAAACAACATGTAGTGAGGAAAACAAAACAGAAGACAGACTCATAACATGTTGACGACATGTTGCTTTAGTGCAGTTAAACCCTGAGATTTGACTGACAGTTTTTGTCCACGAAAGCTGAAAAAATTATGAATTTGGCATTTAAACGTTAAATTAAATGCATAAAAATGTCTAAATGTTCTTTTGCAGATTCTGCTTCAATGGTCAGAACGGGCCCCCCGTTATATCATTCGATGTTGCACGAATCTAGAATTCGGAGAGGGTTTCAAATCAAACATTGAGCCTTGTCCAATGGCCTATCGCTGTACGTCTCTTGCCTTATGTCTCCCATTGCTTTCTCTTCCACTCAGTCTCAAGGGCAGCTAACAAACACAGTAAGACACATGTAGTGCATGCTGCTAAAGTGTTTGGCTGCCTTGTCATCCATGGTGTGTATCCTCCAGATGGCACACAGTCAAATTTAAAGACAAGACTGTCTCACAAAAGCTTTTCACACAGCTGTCACTTTGTCTTAGGTGAGAGAGAGAGAGAGAGAGAGAAAGAGAAAGAGAGAGAACGGATTGAGAAATGAAATATTTCAAACCAAGCAGGGTCAGTGAAGGCCATGTGCCTAAATGGTCAGCATGCAATCAAACAACATGGCTGAACTCAGATCCATTTTCACATGTGGGGTGAAGACCTTGTTTCATCAGAATAACACTTGTTCATGAAATCTCTTGAGAGCGGTAGGAAAGTCTATCAAAGTATTGTTCTTAAAGTTTGAGGCCCTGATTGAAGGAAATTGTGCTCAGTGTCGTCTTCAGAGGTTTCTATGTTGCTTCCTTAAGTGGTTCTTGGTGTGGCACCTCCACAGGTGAGGGGATGAACAGGTTCTCAGAGGGTTCAGCTCCTTTGAAACAATGCAGTGTGAAAGCAAACCGCTCCAGCTGAAAATGGAACAAACGGTCCAAATCGACCCTGAAGTATCAGGAGTGAAAACTCCCTCGACCACAAGAGGAGGAATTGGACTTTTTAAATGAGGGAAAAAAACATTCCATTTACAAATTACTTAACATAAAACATAAAAATTAATAAAATATTTCAGTGTATTGAGTTTTAGGTTTCGAATGACGAAGCGTTTTTAACTGACACTCTGCTAACCTGCTGATTGTGTCGAATCGTTGGGAATTCAGGGAAAAAGTTATATTTTCCGACAGCGGCTCATCGGACTTTACGTGAAACTCAGACATTCGTGTTAATCTTGAACGATCCTTTGTGTTGTGGAAATGATGTAATAATTTAAAACAAATTGGTGAATACTGAAGGAAAGCTTGATGCCGCTCCAAAGTATCAAACTGTGAACCTTCGTCTGTGAAACTGAACACCAAACCCAACTAAGGACTTCACATTCAACAGCCCCCAGAAGGATTTTAAACACACATTCAGATAGTTTTATGAATGTAGATGGGAGTTTTACAAAAGAAAACACACACATACACACACACACACACACCCCAGGCATGCAAAGATGAAAAGGCCAACATCCATACATTAAGGCTTACCCAGTTGGAGACTGTTCTCTGACAATCGTTTATATTAAGCTTCTTCTGTGCTGCTCGTGTTTTCCAAAGCGACACATTTTTCTTGCATAGAAATTGATTGTAGACATGCTGTGTTCATGAAAAGAAACAACAAGAAACAGTTAGCATTCACATAACTCCATCATAAATACCTCTAAACACTGTCGCCTTGGTCTGAACACACCTGTCATTTGCGTCTGACACACAACAGCTGACAGGCTGAGAACTCAGGGAGCAGAATCCTGAACGGAGTTTAGTCAGTTTTATTTCTTAGGGTTAGTCTTGAAAACATAGAATTTTATTTTATAATAACAATTCTTTGATATAACAGAGTGTGAGGAGCATACAAAGAAAAAACAAAATAACTGGGAGGATGGTTCATCTGTCATCCAAATAACATTTTACCCATCTGATTTTTCTATAAATAGAAATCTGATCTAAAGTTGTTTTTGTTTCGAGTCCAAGAACATTAGCTCAAAAAACCGTAAGTTTCCGATGTTCTTTGGCATAACGTTTAACACGTTTGACACGTTAGACGCCCCCGGCAAAACAGGATGGATGGAGCCATGTGACAGAAGAGTGGAGATGCGGATCACTGAGAAGTAACTAACTTTTGGAACTAAGCAGGATATTTAATGAATCGAATGGGAACTTTGATTCATTACATACTTTTTTGTGAACATTGAAAATATGTTCACAAAAAACAAAAACACACACACACACACCCACAAAAAAAAGTCCAAGGACCAAAAATCCAAAATCGTGAAGCAAAGAAGTGAGACACTAAGTAATTCCTAAAACAACAGGAACATAAACCGAAGACGACTGATCAAACCACGGGGCAAAGCGTGACCGAGCAGCCGAAGCTGCAGCGACTGGAGAGGAAAATGGAACTACAGACTGAGGAGAAGCGATCAGTGGAACAAAAAACAGATGAGACTAATTAGCAGCGTGGGAGAAGCTGAAGGTGAAACCAGAGAACAAAGAGCAAACAAGAAAGATTCAATTAGGAAGGATGCTAGAACTGGAAACAAACTCAGAGACCAGGAGCTAGAAACCAGAACGCAAACAGACATGGGAAACGCTCAAAACCAGCAGGAGACTGGAGAGAAAACACAAAACACAGAAATCCAGTCCGTCGGAAACACAAACTACCAGGAAACTACCTGTAAAAGCTCAGAAACTAAAACTTAATTACACAAAAGAACAAACAGAGCTCAACACAAAGCAGTCTATTTCAAAACAAGTGTTTAGAATAGGTCTATTGATTATAGAAAATGTGGTCATTACATTTAAATTTGTAATTTTCGCAAAATTTCATATTTTAACACGGCTGTAATGTGCTTTACAACAAACACAACAACCTCTCTATGGAGATGGGTCAAAATAGTTTGAACAGTTTCGTATTGTTCAGAAAGGTGATGAATGAAGAATGAAATCAAACTGACCCACTGTGTTTAGACCTCTGTCAATCATCTGCTGAGCGCCACACTTAAAAAAAAAGAACAAGAAAACAACAAAGAAGATGAAGGAACTGACTAACAATTATGTTCTGTTTGAATGACAGTTGCATTGTTTTTGGGAAAGAAATCCATTCTCATTTGTGGAGGACGTTAATCAGCCATTGTTCAGTCAAATGGTTGTTTGGTCTGTAATTTATATTGATATGTGGAGCTGTCTATTTAAAAAAAGACACAAACAAAAGACAAAAAAAGCATGTTTTGGAAATTAACATAGGTTTACTTATTGGACCAATACCAATATCTTTAAAAATTACTAACATCGGCCGATACCAATGTTGATACCAATATATTGTACGTCCCTTGTAATTATTTCCATTCTTTTTTATTTCCATAATCTTTAAGTTTATTTTTTGTGCCTGTTGACCTTTGAAACCTTATCTGAAATATATTCATTTATTAGACTAACTTTAATATGCTAAAAACAAAAGTCTTCTTTAGTTAGTCTGATTAAAGCATTTCAAAACTGGGCCAAGTGTTTGCTCTGTTGGAAATCAAAATATGCTCTCACATTAGTGATAACCAGTATAGAATAAACTCCTGGGGTTAATTTAGTTTCATCCATTCATTTCTAGTTTATAAGAGAAAAGCTCAAATCAGCTGACTGAAATGACCTAATACAGTGTAAAGAAATGTTATAGGTGTCAAAATGATTCTCATTCACTGCCAATATGAATGAATTTTCAGAATTGTCCAGTCGTTGCTTCGGGGCACCTTTTTCTCACACGAGAGAATGGCTCGTACTTTCTGTTGGCGGCGGGCTTTGAAGATTTCATGCTGGCTGGATGAGATTTTCAATTTGTGACGGCTCCATCCGTGATTCACTTTTACATCTCCAGGGCAAGCGTGTGTGCGTGTGTGTGTGTGTGTGTGCGTGCGTGTCCGCGTGTGGGTGGGTGTATGCATGTGTTTGTCGTACATCCGTACTTTTGGTAAGTCATGCCAGCACTCATAACCATCATTGTGATGCACGTGCACTTTTGTGCGGACGTGTTGCTGTTGATCTGAACATGATCCAGCAAGTTTTATTAAGGGGCGATGACAAGCTGTTAATCGCTGCCGTCACCACGATGCCGCTTGGTTTGATGGCTTGGTTTGTTAAAAAAGCACAAATTGTGACATTCTTTCTAAATAGCATTACGTAAATGAAGCCCGTCTTTAGACTGCTGACCACCTTTTTACATGTTTCAGCTGTTAGTTTTAGCATTTCTACCTGTTACTGTATTGGAGGTTGGACGGTGATTATCCTAATCTTTAGCTTAGCGGTTCTCAGCCTTTTTTGAGGTACCGAACACACCAGTTTCATATGTGCATTCACTGAACCTTTCTTTAGTGATAAATAAAATATGATTTTTTTTTTTTTTTCAAAATTCAAGATATATATATATATTTTTTTACCGGTGTACAAAATGAGCCGTGCAAAAGTTTAGCTCCGTCGTCAGATCATGACTCTGCCTGGGCCATTGTAAAACAATTACCTTCAGTCAGAACAAACATGTTGATACAATTAAAAGATTACATTAAACACAAATCTGCCTGAGGTCTGAATAATTTGGATTCAATTGTACAGAACATAATGGAGTCACTGAAGCATATTTCCTAACAAGACATATAGAAAATACAGAAAAGTATTTCAAATAATTATTTTATTTTATTTTTTTTTGCAATTATTGGAGAAAATGAATTCAAAGTGGATACCAGCCGACACACGTTTGGCTTTAGTGACTAGAAAAGTTTCCCACGAAAACTACAATTCAAAATGGCAGAAAAGCAAAAGAACCAATAATGCCTGGGAATCATTTGAGCTAGTTGGCATGCTAAATAGCTAACTAGATTTACACTCAAGAGTCAGCGGTGGACACCGCTAACTAGCTAATCGTGCTAATGTTAAAGCGTTAATCATAAACGTTAGCTCTGCTAACTCTAAATGGTTGTGAAAACACTGTATTTAGCCACGGCTAACGCTAATGACATTACGTCAATTCAAATTTTATCTTCTCTTGAAAGAATATACAACCCTCAAGCAACAATTTAATTTTTATATAATTTACATATTCTACGACGCCCTTAGATATTGTATTTATTTTTATATCTTGTTCTCTAAAGTTCTTATATGTTTCCCGTTTGCCAGTGAGTTAAAGAGGAAATAGATTGAAGGTAAATACTTAACAGATGATTTTTGTTCCTTGATTTTCTTACAAAATTTATAATAAATGACAAAAAAGATTAAAATACAAACAAATCACTGAGATTTTTATTTAACTCATTTTATCCTTCATGAAATGAAGTTTTGGTACAGCACTTGCTGAGACAATCAAAGTGGCAAAGTCTTAGTCCATCATTAATTTTGCAACAAATATTTAACTAATTAAAAAAAATCCAATCAGACTGAAGGCCTTCTTTATTCACAGCACTATGGGATCAAAGGTGCGTGACTGGCGTTTTTCTTTGTTAAAATAGAAGAACAAAAAGGAAAAAATACACGTTCAAGCTGCGTACGGATTCAAAGAGCAACACAACAAAATTGCACGTATTCATAAGTAACAGGTTCATGTAATTAGAGCACACAAAGTGCTTTTGGCTTCTTTGTCACAGTGTGTGGCCTGCTCACTTCTCAGCAGTGATATTTTCAGCCAGTAAATGTGTGGTGGAAAACTTCCCCCAGTGCTCTGACATTTGAATGGCTGCTTGCTGCAGACAAAGATCACCGCAGGCTATTCAGGCGTCAGCCGTTCAGCTGATGCGTACCAAAATACATACTCACACAAACTGCAAACTCATTCATGCATACATCGGATCCCATTGATATATATATAGATTAAGTTATTTCTTATGATTCTGTAGCTGAGGTATTATTCTTAAAATATTCAGTAAAAAATAAGCCGGGAATGGTTTTCATATGCCGTTCGTTCACATATATTTTAAACTGCAAACCTGCCAATAAGGAACCAAGAGTGAGAAGGTGTTACTGGTAAAGCCATAAAAAGCCATGCAAATCTAACAAATAAATACAAATTATTGTATTTGTCAAATGTATTGCATCACATCTGGTTTCCCATACATAAGTGTGGGAAAGCATACTTATGTGTGCTTTCCCACACTGGACACTGTAGATAGAAAAGAAAAGAAGGGCAACTTTCCACCAAACAGATTGTTAGATTAATCTCAGAAATCTATAGAAAAACTTGGACATTTCTGAGTTTCCAAAGTTGAAAAATGTTTGACTATCGAAACTCAAAATTTGCAAGTTTCCTGTAGAAGATTTAAAACATTAATCTCAACATTTCTCAGTTTCTTCGAGCAATAGTTTGACTTTTCAAGCTCAGAAATATCCACTTTTTTGTAGAAAATTTATGACTTTTTTTTTTTTTACTGGAAATGTCCTCTCTATTTTCCCCCATCAACAATGACTCTTAACTCGCCATTGTACATTAGCGATGGGTCATGCTCCCTTTAGTTGTTAAGCTCTCACTCTCAGTTGCCACAGTAAATAGCCTGTTTTTGCAATGTTTTGTACATTTGTTTTTGTGTCAAATAAAACTTTAAAATTTGCTCAAAATATCACACAAAAGTATCAAAGCCTGTTTTCTTAACATACCAAATACATAAAACTGGAAAAGTGCAACGCTTCTCACAAAAACAGTTCATGCAAAATAATTTATTGACATACAAAATGTTCATATTTGACCAGATAAGCTAAAATTCAGCTCTAGATGATCATAAATGGAGAGCCGTTTTGAGAGCTGGGCCTCAAGACCCGGCTCTCCAAAACGAGCCGAACTTCCCATCGCTACCGCACATGGCCCTCGGCGCGTGTCTCTTCTCATTCAGGACAACCGCAGGAAAAAGGCTCGGACAAGTGAGCTTAGGCGCAGTTCATGATAAATCAGCATCATCCAAACACGAAACCACCTTCAGAAACTATATGCAAGCATTTAAAATGACAAATCCACTCATGAAGCAACATCTGCTGGGCGTTCCGTTGCCGTTTGCAGACTTTAAAGGCTGAAATAAGAAATAAAAAACAACAACTAGCAACTGTATTGAGGTGAGATATCCAGAAGCTTTTTAATATTTTGGTCTCCAGATTAAGTAGACAATCAACATGATCGCTACTTGAGCGATCCACTCGTCTTTAATTCTTTAAACCCGGAAAGCAGCATGGCACCCAAACAGAGAAACATTTCCCTTCATTTCAGTGTGCATGAGTTGAATTTAACGACGCTTCTCCATCCGAGGCAGAAAGATGATTCTGGACTTCACGAAGTCTTAAATAAACTTCCTAAATGGTTGCTTTATTTATTATACATATAACTCATTATTTCATCTCATTCGGAGATAGAATATTGAAAACATTGTAACCCACTTTCTTTTTTTTCACTCTTTTGTCACAATAATAAATTACTCTCGAAACTCAAGGACGGATGTAGAAAGAAATGACAAATTTAAATGATGTTGGGGAGAAAAAAAAAACTGTCAGCAAGTCGTCTTCCAGATCATTTCACAGTTTTCCAGTTCTACTTGTTAGCTGTCAGTTCCTTCTGTCACTCAGTTCTTGTCTCAGGCATTTCTCACTCAGTCAGTGTCCTCTTTCTGCTGGTATGTCTGTGTCCTACTTCTTTTCTCAGCGTCTTGTTAATGCTATACTTGACACTGCTCAGGCCACACAGTACATATGTGTGTGTGTGGGTGTGTGTGTGATATGAGACCAGAGGAGAAAAAATGTTTTCTGCTTTTGACCGTTTCAGAGCAATTAATTCATCAATTAGTCGCTTGATAAATTAAGGCGAGCTCAGAGATATCCATTTGATATGAGATATCTCTTTCTATCAAAAACTTCAGTCTGGTCTTTTGGTCTCAACTAGTCCATTTTTTTTAAGTTTACAGAAACTTACATCATTATTTTTTTAATTCATTCTTTCCTTTGTTCAGTCCTTAGTTTTTCTTCTAGTTCCAGTGTTAAATGTTGATTAGAATTTAAAGTTTATTGATCTTTTAGGATGCGTTTTTGCATCATCACACCATTACCATTATACTGTGACAGGCCTATTTCAGAGGTGATGCCAATAAATCTGGGCGTCTTATTAAAAAGCTCCAATAAAAGTTATCTTCTGTTTCTATCCCTGCAGAGAAATAATAAAAGGCAAAAAAATTATCTTAATAACAGTTACACATTTGCATATATAAAATAAGCAATCACTTCATTAGATATACCTTGCTACATCATAACATTGGAAATTTTCCGCAAACCCTTTTCGTTTCACAACGTCCTTAATTATTTGAATTTACGGTCTCCATTGACCTTTTCTATCACATATGAGAGTTACTCTATTGGACTGAGATATGGTGAGAATGGAGGCTGTTGGAGTGCAGTGAGCTCATTGTCATGAATAAGAAACTGCTTTGAGATCATTTGAGCTTTGTCATTGGTGCATTGACTGGTGGAAGAAGCCATCGAATGACAAATACAGTGGCATTTTATAGCACAATGACGTAACTACATTAACTTCAGTTGTTATCAAAAATGGTATATATACAGTATATGTACCATTTTTCAGAAATTCATGTTTTCCACGTCAGCTACACATCCAGCTGGATTGACAGAGGCTTACTACAATGTATTCTTCTGTCCGCCTGCCTGCAGGGAGGATATGACTGCAATGTAGTAGCTTACCAGCCATCAGTGTGAGAACGGGTGAATGACTGATTGTAGTGCAAAGCGCTTTGGGGTTCTCTGGACGAGTGAAGTGCTGCATGAGATCAGACCATTTGCCATTACAGCAGAAGGGGCGCTCATAGATGATACTGCTTAAAATGCTGGAGGTCAGAGAGAGTGATTGAAGCATCATAAAGACAGATGAGGAAGAAAAAAGTGATGGAAATGTATGTATGAAAATAAAGCTGTTATCAGCTAAGCATATTACCATCATTGTACCAAATCTTCAAAAATTGTCATCCTTCAAAAAAGTCAATTGTGATTCATAAATCTTTTTTTTAAATTTTTTTATTTTTATTTTTTTTACGTCGCTGCTTCTTTCGTTCGAAACTTTGCGAACTCCTCGTTCACAAAACATTTACGTCACAAAGCTCAAAAGATGATGTGACTCATCAAGTAAAATATATTGTGATTGGCCACAAATAGGCGACGTTCCACCTTGCAGGTGACATTTCACCTGCAGTTCACACACGTAGTTTTGGGAGAAATGTCACCTGCAATGTGGCGCCGCATTAACATCAGCTCTACACATTGGACATGTTGACAAGCCAGTCTTTTCAAAACAGTAACGGCTGACAAACTCTTAGTGGCGATCATCTTTAAAAGCTTAAATTTTTCATTATGTCTGACTTCTTTTCTTTCTTATGACTATCTTGACATGCCGAGCGCATTCGTCCTTTCACGAAACACATGGAGAGTGTTTTATAAAAGTAACTTTTGAGTTTCTTTTAAAAGCATGAGACAGTTTTTTTTTTTTTTTGAAAAACCTAACAATCACCAAGATCAACAAAACACTTCACACCGGGTTCGCCTTTCCATCCCAGCATTGTGTCCATGCATCAGCAAAGGCATTTCAAGTGCACAAAGGTTTTCGTTTTTTGTTTTTTTTTAATAATGAACTTCAAAAGTGATTCAAGAGAGGACAAAAAGAGATAAGAAAGTAAAATAAGAGCAAAATATGAGTGGGACTGCATAGCAGGTCAGATATTTTGAGTGGAATGGGAGTAGAAAAAAAATGCATACTGACAGCGAGGGAGAGGAGAGGAAGTTGTTTTAAAAAAAACACATAAAACTGGAAACTGTTCAAAAGGACAGCAGTACAAGGCGGTGTCAGGAGTCAGGGTGCCAAGAAAGCAAGAGGACAGATTTTCATGGGCGCACTGGAGTTATGAAGGCAACGTCAAGGGGAAAGAAAGTAGGCTAAGTAAATCCGGAGGTGTGGATTTGAGGACTGGAGGGAGAAGTAGACTGGTATAATAAGAGGACTGTAATAGTTACCTACTTTGTGTATGAGATTAAAACTTTTTCAGGAGCTTTAAGCAAAGAAAAGAAGCACTTAGAATGGACATGGCAGGTTCTGGCGCATGGTGGCGTGTTATGTTCTGTGTGGTGTTGGTGCTTTTTTTTTGTTTTTTTTTTTTAAAGTAATTTTTGATTTAAGACTTTGGCTGCAGATTAACGTTATCAAAGGATAACAAAAGGAAGACTATAGCCATTATTATAAGGTACACTTTGTGCACGTGATGGTGGATTGGGGCTAGCAGTTAGCCATTAGATGTGAGACAGGTGGTAGCAATGAACTAAGGACTGAAGCTAGCTGTTAGCCATAAAGCTAACCTATGGAGATAGAAGCCAGTCAGAAGTGGTCACTGGAGGAGACTGCACAAGGGGCAGACTTCCTTCTTCACAATCGGTAAACGCATTGTAATGGAAACACTTGTATATCCGAAAACTTCATACAGCAGTGTGTGTGGAGAGGGGCGGGGCAAATGGTGGACTTGGAACCAGTTCATAACCGCTTGCAGTTCTGGTCGAGAACCGTTCCTGTTAATATCTGAACCACGACTCAATCGCAAAAGGGGTTTCCTCTAATATTCTTCCTCAAAGAAATTGCAACTATTCGAGGTTTTTGGGATTAAATGTAGTATTATTTCTTGGATTGTGTTCTTACCCTCACCCAGGACTAAATTAAACCGTAAACTCAAAACACAAAAAAGTAAACATGCTTTTAAATATATTTATGTGACATCTGTTTGTCACTCCAGGCTTCTTTCTTTCTTTATCTTGTACAGGCCATCTGCTGTTTTAACACTTTAATCACCACTGCTCAAATAAAAGTAATCTTTTGCCTGCAGCTTTTCTTTATTTGGCTTTCACAGTGGTCTTTAAGCCTGTTTGTGTTGGCATTCAGCATTTCTTTCATCGTTGTGCAGAGTCTCAGCTGAAATGTCTCTTGCCTTTGCCTCCGTCGCGCGCCAATGTAAATTTTCCACTTCAAAGTTACTTTATTGGCACTAAATAAAAACATTTAAGATTTTCTCATGATAGTTTTGGTGTGTATAAATGTTAGCAATCTGAAAAAAAAAAACTGTTCTAATTATTTTTACCCCTGTTGGAGTTCTTGGAGTCGTAAATATTCACATCGAGTAATAAATGTAAAACAAAACATGCCTTTTCTGCATGTTTTCATTCAAGAATGATGTACATATTTCTAACCTTAAGTTTTATAAAAATGACGGTAGAAAATTTGCATTCACATTCAAGCGGTGGTTTCAATTATGCGCTGCTGATTTCGTCTTCTTTAGGACATGTTGCTTGGTTTAGAGGAATACCGGACGCCCCACCGTGTCTGAGTCTTCATTAACACCAGGAAGTGGCGTTAATGCTCTCTGGTAGCTTTTATTGATAGACAGCTATTAGAAAGGTCTGAATAGCCACTAAATTTAGCATCAAAGTTGCTAAGTTGGTGAAAGATGAAGCCAGTCGTGGCTCCGTTTGGTTGCGACCGAGTTTGAGAAGACGGGGGGGAAAAGAGCGGATGCTTCTGCCTTTCAGTCAAATCCGAATCTTGTCATGGTTTCCTTTTTCTCTTTTTTCTTTTTCTGCAAGAGAGATGTCAGGAAGCGGTTTAGAAAGGGTGAGTTAAAAAATCTCTCACGCACTTCCTTCTTCTGTTGGCTTTCTCTCTTTAGATATGGAGGAGCTCTGATCAGTTTGGCACAGTTATAAAACCCACAGAAGTTATTTGGGCTCTGAAAAAGAGAGCTCTGCCTTCTGAATCGACGTGTTTCTGTGAGAGGAAATCCTACCAAGGAAGAAAAAAAAACACGCCTTGCACAAACTATATTTACTTTTTGTAAGAGTCTCTTTTTGAATAAAAAAATAAACATTTGAATATGTACAATTTTTTCTGTAGAAGCCCCCATGCCTGTTTGACTGCGTTTTGTGTACGCAAACATTTTTCCAAGTTTCATAAGAACTCAACTAACTATGCAAGTCTGTCTAAAACTATATCTTCGTCTATTATTAGACCTGATATTATAAGCACACCAACAAAGATCAGAGCTGCCGTCGTCTGCCAGATGCACTTACGTTCTTATTTCGCCTCTTTGCATTTATCTCTCCTCTTTTTCTACAAAGGCACCTTAAAGTCCCTGCAAAGTTCACAGCTGATATTAAACATACTTTGACTTGTTTACTCTGTTTCTGCTTATCTGTTTCTCACAAGCCAGACGTGCCTGCTGACATAAATGAGATTCCAGCGTGACTTTTGATCTGACAGAACCACAACCTCTGCTTGAGCAGCCTGTGCTGCTGTTTTCTTCCATCATTTAGTCTTATTTATTTACATATTTAATATGTCCTGTCCTACACACAATAATGTAAAACAAAAATAAAACAAAAACCCAGGGTTAGATCAAAGAATAAAAAGACAAAAAAAGGAACTTAAACATTTGTCTAAAAATCAGTAGTCCACTTATCAAGACTATAAAGATATTAATCCGACTCGTTAAATAAACCTGCAGTGTTCCATAAGTTCACGTCTCTCTCCTGCTGACAATGTTTACAGTTTGTTGAAGTGCACAGCCTGTCTTTGCGTTGGGCTTAGATTGATAACAGGTGTCTGGATTTGAAGGAACACCGACATTAATCCTAAAAAGAACCCATTTTGAACAAAATCATTTGTAGATGATGAGATTTCACCTCCTACGTTCTGATAATGTTGAGCTGGTTTCAGAATAAGATGTTTAGGTCACTTTTATGCAAACAAGCTGTTACTGGCCACGCCCCCTGACTCAAAGTCTAGAGTTTAAAACTGTGCATCGGGTTGGCATGGATGCCATTTTGAAGAGTAGAAAGTAGCACGTACAGCCAACTGGCTCCAAACAGATGTGCAATTTTATAACCATGACAGAAGACAAGCAGAAGTGGAGCCTCCTGCAAAACCATCAGGGATGCAGTGAGCGGTTTCTGAATAGTTAATTCTACCAGAAACAATTATTTTATCAGCTCTCCTCCTCTTGGTGAGGGACTGATTGTGATGTGATAATTGGGACGTTTTTTTTTTGTTTTTTTTTTTGCAATGGCTTGTCACCAGAAAACAGCTGGGTGTTTGTTTTAAAGTGTTTGCGTTGTTTCTATTAACACAGTGACTTTTTTCTGGCCCCCACTATGGATTACAATAAGCCCCCCCACCCCAAAAAAAAAAAGAAGAAAAAAAAAATTACCCGGTCACACACATCATACAACCAGACATAAACCGATACACATATTTTGTTTTCACACTTCAGGTTGCAACAAAACACAATACAAACTACCCATTCATCCATTTTCTGGTCACTCTTCTCCCTAACGGGGTCGGGAGGTGCTGGTGCCTATCTCCAGCTGCATTCTGGGCGAAAGGCAAGGTCACCCTGGACAGGTCACCAGTCTGTCGCAGGGCAACACAGAGAGACAAACAACCATGCACACACACTCACACCTAGGGAGAATTTGGGAAGGCCAATTAACCTGACAGTCATGTTTTTGGAAGCCGGAGAACCCGGAGAGAACCCACGCAGCACAGGGAGAACATGCAAACTCCGTGCAGAAAGACCCGGGGCCGGGAATCGAACCCAGGACCTTCTTGCTGCAAGGCAACAGCGCTACCCACTGCACCACAATACAAACCACCATTATAGTGAAAAACTATTATGTAACTGTTTCTTTTTTGCCATACGCTTCCGGTGCCCCCCTGAAATGGCACAGCACCCCGCCAGGGGGCGCTCAACACTTTGGGAACCACTGTATTAGCAGTAGAGACTCGAATAAAAGAACAAAATTGTGCAAAAAGTAAACTTTGCATAATAGGTCCTTTTTAAAATCCTACATAGTGAAAAGCTGCAGTAAATGAATCACATATTCAGGTAAAAAAAAATATTGCTTGAAAGTCAAATGAATACACATGTGGACAAATGTGCGTTAACATGTATTTGGTCTCAGATTAAGCAGAAATGACTTAAGTTGAGGCTGATTGTGTGTTGATGGAAATGAAAACATTCTTCAGCCAAATTGCTTTCCAGAGGTTTAAAGAGCCTCATGCAGAAAGGAAAACAGCACAGAAATGCTTCTATCTGGAGACATAAAGCGATATAAATCAGCCATTCGATCAAAATAGAGGAACAGTTT
The DNA here is from genome assembly GCF_027474105.1 of Poeciliopsis prolifica. Classification (NCBI taxonomy): domain Eukaryota; kingdom Metazoa; phylum Chordata; class Actinopteri; order Cyprinodontiformes; family Poeciliidae; genus Poeciliopsis; species Poeciliopsis prolifica. Next base: position 381,487 of record NW_026562420.1, on the reverse strand, counting down.
TATTTCCTGTAACTGTGTTTGTGTTGAACACAACAGTAAATACAACGAGAAGAAAGGAAATCATTGCACATTTATTTTCTCTACATAGATTATTTTTCTTCTCTCTCTGTCTCGATCAGACGGGGAGCCACATTCTGTGTCTTGTTTGCACAGGGACGTTTAGTAGAACTAAACACTCTTCAAATCCAATCGCAGGAACCGACGTCTCTCCGTATGCACGCCATCTCTCCTCCGCGTGAGCCGAGAGCCGAATGGTGCAGCATCTTCAGCATGTGGATACTGATCCGACTGTATGTGCGCTCTGTTCATCCAATGACTCCCACTCTTATCTGTGGTCCCATGACATTTCAAAGAAACCCCTTTGATTATTGTGTTTCAAGAGATTTAGCAGCGCTCGCGTCGACGCCGCGCCAAGATCCTTTCTGTTTGCCGTTTCTCTCTGACAGGTGTTTGTACGAGTGACGGATTTTTTTTATTTGATTTATTTTCTTCACCCAGCAGGAAGTCAGATGACAATGGAGGAAACTACAACAAAGTCTTTAATGTTTCATTCTGTCTTCCCTCCAGTTGAAAAGTGTTGGAGGGCGGTGGGAAAACACACTGTTCACTGCATAACAAAGCGCCAAACTTTTTTTTCCCCCCCTCTTCTTCTTCTTCTTCTGGGAGGCGGAGTGATCTGTTTTAGTTTATCTGCGGAATATTTTGCCGGTTCCTCGGTGAGGCCTGTCCCCGACGTCAGCAGCAATCTCCGTCGTGGAGCCAAAAGCGGCAGATTTGGGAGCTTTTATTTTGAAGCTTCGCCAGGCGATGAGACTTCAAAATAAAAGCCTCGCCTGATGATGAGCTTCGATCTGTCCTCTTGATCTGACGCGTAGTGATCATTTTGACACAAAGACAAATTTTACTTAGCTACTTCAAATGCAGAAGAAACAGTAACACGAGTAGGAAAACATTTCCTTTTGCTTTCCACCTGTGCCTTCTGGTGCATTTTGTGAACTTATTTTCTACTGAAACCTTCATTTCCATGATGTAAGTTTTCCACTGTGCATATTTTGATAGCAGCTTGCGAGAAACTACAATACAGTGAGAAGGGAACGAGTCCTCAGGCAGGCGTTGAGCCAGCAGAGCGGGGAGCGGCTGGGAGCTGGACAGCCTCCATGTGTTAATGCCTGCATATGTGCAGCAATTTCTCCTGCTGCTTCCACTGCTGAAGCCGGCGTTGCACTTCAGGAGGATTTTTCTTTACGATTATAACAAACATCACTGAGCGGCGGAGTTTCATCTTCCAGCCCCCTGGTTTCTTCCTAATTCAGTTATATACATACATATATTTTTTCAAATAAAGCATTTGCTCATATTCTCCTCTAATATTCCAACCACACATAATCCTCATCTCTCACTTTCACGTAAAGGTCAAACTTGAAAAGATATTCGAATCCCAGTTGGATTAACCTGATGGGAGAGAGAGAGAGAGAGAGAGAGAAAGAGAGAGAGAAGTGGGATTAATTTTTGCTGCAACACCTCCCCTCTCTTTCCCATCTGTTACCCGCCCCGTCTCTCTTTCTCTCCTTCATCTTTCCTTCTTTCTCATTTCCGTTCCGTGGGCCTTTCCTCCGGGGCTGACCTCAAGGGGGACGGGGTTCTTTCATGAGTTATGAAATAATTAAGACACAGAGGTATAGCTGGAACCCGTCTCGTCCACACAGCACAGGAACCTTAGCGGAATAATAGCTGTAATATTTGCAGCGTGGCTCTGAATGTTCTCTTCTAATATGTTTTCCTGAAGAAAATGAATAACTCCACATGTCCGAACGCAAGCGGATGCCTTTCAGGCAGAGCGAGTACAGGAATCAGAGATGCGGACGGAAATCGGTCCCCAGGAAACTCTGGGACTCGTAATAGAAAGCAGGCCGGAGTTTCAGAGGATCCATGTTTACAGTTGAATATGTTTCTCTGAGCTTTTTATTTAAATTACATCTCATATTCTATGTTACGTTTGGGGGCTGCAGTCAGTAAAAGTTACCTGAACACAGCAGTCATTTCATCACAAGAAAGTTTTAGTTTTATGTTTCTGATTGCAGCCCACATATCTCCATTATACATCATCTAATTTTGGACTGGAAAGTATTATTTTTGTATGTGTTGAACAGTCAGCTGTGGTTTCATTAACAAAACTTTCCATAGAAGTTGTCAAAACGTCTCAAAGGTTGCAACGTTTGAGACGGTTACCAAGGAATCTATCATACTTGGTTGCAAGGAGCTATTTTATTCCAGCTAAATCTAGAAACAACATAACACTACAACTATTTAACTTCTCGTTGAGAAAAAAATCCTTTGACAAAACAGGGACTTTATTGATCAGAGGGACAAAATTAAATATCGGTTCCTCCGGTTTTTCTTTCTTTTTCTGCGATTTGGTGATCGGAGAAATTTGTGCAAGAAATAGTCAGATTCCTCCATTTTGTTTATCCTCATGCGTAGTTGTGAGTTTATTTCTGCTTTTCTGCAAATATTGGTCAGAAATATTGGCTTTAAGTGACTGCTAACTCCCACCTGCAGGTGGCGGTATTTATTCTTTTCTTCTTCTACGGTATTACTACACTTTGAAGTTAGTGATCAAAACAATGAAATGCATAGAGACTTTTTTAAGTTTTCGAGTTCTGCTTGATATTTCTTTTCTTTTTTCTGTCATATTTTTAGTTTTTAGTTTTTTGGAGACAGTTTAAAGACAACATGAAAATGTCTCAAAATCATTGATTTTGCCTGCAAGAAAAAAAAAAATCACAAACACAATCCTGAAATCTTGGAACAGCTGCATGATGTCAAATGATAAAATAATACACAAAATACATCTTTAATTTTTTGCCGTCACTTATCAGTTGTGACAGAGTCAAGACTTATTGATGCCAAATAAATTCACAGTACACGAGTCCTCTACAATTAATGTAATGTCCTAATTCTAGAACATTACTATCCTAGAATTACTTGCATCCTTTGGGTCCAAAACCAAGACAAAAATAGGATAATAACAGGATACCCAATAGATATCTTTAAAGGAGATTGGGATATTATGCGCCTGTAGACACATCACAATCAATCAGACTGTTGGGTTGTCAGTCAGAGTCCATAACATCAATCTCTGAAACTAAGGCTCAGTTTACATCAGTGCAGGCTGCCTCAGATGTGATGTAAGCACATGCTGTGATCCCAGCGCCGATATACTGACCCACATCTGGTCGCATGAAATCTTTTACTGGTCTCTTCCAACCTGCGACAGAAAAGCTTCTCTCGGGGAGACGTGGAACACTGCGGCGCTGCTCTAAAGCCGGGAGGTGAAGTTCGAGAAGTCGGCGAGCCAAATGAAACAGGAGCTGTGGATGTTTCATACTCCATCAAAGGGTTCGGTTCAAAGAGGGGGGGAAATCCTTCGAATGAAATCCAGTCCTGATGGATGCTGGTTCCTGGCTGCCGTTTGCGCTGCGACAAGTGCAATTTGATTCACCTTGAATATTAAATTAAAGAATAAATTCAGTTTTTATATCAGTGGACATGAATAAAATGACTTATTAGGAAAATATTGTTTTCTGATTTTGTTTGAGGAAGAAAAATACATTATTTAAGAGGAATGTCATGGCTTGCAGATTTCTACTCAATATTGTTTGAAGAATTTATGACTAAATCTAAGAATCAGAACCTAAAATGTAAATACATTTATATAAGATGGCGGCAGTCTGGCTGATGAGTCCTTGGAACAGGTTGCACCAACTCTTCAACCTTCTCATAACAGTGAAATGTGAAGACTACTCTTAGCGCTGCCAATCATACTTGTGTACACGCTGCTTGATGTGCTAATGGCAGAGAAACACCTTTGCGTTCCAGGGAAGCTGTCATTGGTGGCTATGCTAAGTTGCCTGAGCATTCATATCATCAGGAAGAAGCAATAGTGTAGCTCAGAGCAAGGAGGAGGGTGTGAGCAGCCTGTACAGAAGGATGATCGAAAGCGCCAAGACCCTCCTCCTGGCTCTGATTGGTTGTTTCTGAAAGAGTGGTTTATTTCTGTATTTAGCACTGAAACAATGTATTTTTTTTCCATAGTGTACTGTCTTGACATAGTGACAGTATTAACAACTATGTAAAAAATAATGATTTTAAAAGTTTAATTCCCCAGCTTTAAGAATATTAATGAACTAAAGTCCTTTATCTCCAAGGAGTGGACAAAGAATAATGCTGGCATTAAAATTTGAATTCTGTGCAAACATTTGTGAAAACGTGTGTACTGGCACTTTAAGTACACTGACTAACTATTAGCTAAAAAAAAAAAAAGAAAAACTTACAAACCTTCCAAAAACTGTGATGTAACGACAGGACCGGAACTTTTCCGTAAAGATCACACAGTTTCTACCCGCTCCACCAAAGTATATCCACTATGGTGACTGATTTAATAAAACCTCCAGTTTCCCAGAATATAACACAAAGTCCAAATAATAACCCACTGATGTAGCACTTTCTTCACAGCTAGCATTCACACAGCGCTGCAAGCTGCTGAAAACACACAGGACCTGAGGGCTTCCTTTCTGGTCAGCTGTGCCTGTGGGAGAGTGTGTGTTACACGGCAATAAATGTTGCACAGAGACACACACACACACACACACACACACCCACACACGCACGCACGCACGCGCACACACACACACACACACACACACACACACACACACACACACACACACACACACACACACACACACACACACACACACACACACACAGCCCAAACTAAAGTGAACAGAGGTCAGAACAACAACAGCAGATTAAATGAGGGAGGTCCCTGCAGTTAAAAGAATAAGGCCTGGATATCTGTTACTGGAAAAGGTAAGAAGCCTACCGAGACGTTGTAAACTAAACGGAGCAACAATGAAGCAACAACAAAAAAAGGCAGAAGTTATTATAGTTTTGAACAAAATGTCCACCGGCTTCATGAAAACTGAAAGAAAGAGGCAAATGAGAGAACTGCATTTCTCTCCGCACTTCACATGGCAGGGATAAGTGACTGGATCGCCGGCCGAGAGTCGGTTGGACATGTCGGCTTGATGTGAGGTTTGGTGCTCGACTCATTCGCCGTCGGCTCGGCTGAACGCTTTGATTTGGCCGTCTGACAAAAATATAGCGGCTGTTATGCCTGTCTGATTTGAAGATTGCATGAGCGTTTGATTCCTGAATCAGTGGCTGAGCACTTGACTGCTTCGCTGAGCAACTTGTGATAAAAAAAATAAATAAATAAGAAAAATAGCAATGCATCACTCTTGACTGTTTCCTGTTCTGCCTGCTACCATGTTACTCTAATCTTGTGTGTATTGGATCTTTTTTCTACTGTTTTCTATAAATCAGAACTACAGCAGTGGACGGTTCTCAGCTAATATTTTTTACATTGCCTTGCAAATGTATTGATACCAATTGATTTTATTTTCTCTCATATTTGCCTGCGTTAAAACCATAAACTTCAATATATTTTATAGAAGCTGTGCTTTAGAGTGCGATACTGAAATGTTGAGGGAGAGATGAGTTGAAATTTCAAGAGGGAATGTGAAACTAAGGAATTGATCTGTGTTGCCTCAAGTCTTTCATGCGTGTTTGAGAATTTTTTCAAATCTCCATGGCAACCATGCAAAACGCCTGGGTGGACCTAGCCCCGCCTTTGAAGTGCAGCTCCTCCTTGAAGCTGCCTCACAGAGACCCTCTCTCCCACCCGGCTCCTTCAGACTAGCAAGCAGCAATTGGCAAACGCCTGGCGGAACGGTGGGTCAGCTGCGCTCATTATAGGAGCCGCTTCTCAGTGCAGCTCTGGTGAAAATGTCGCTAAAGGGTTAATAGAGGAGCCATGTTGGGATGACTTCCTGAAGATGGAGTTTCAAAAAGAACAGGAGTTTTTAAAGAGACAGTGGTCTTAAATTACAAAGTCCTGACTTCGTATTTAAATACAGGCTGATATGTATTTAAATTGAAATATGCTAAAATGCTACTATATGCCTGGAACGTACATAAAGCTGCCGCTGTTACAAATCAAAACAGAGTAATGAGGCAAACATTTGTATCCAGCCCCATTTTTTGAAATGCAGTGCACTGGACCCTTTGCCTTCACAAATCACCTCGCCGGTCAGCAGGGTCTACCTGAGTATAATTTCATTTCAGCATAAACCGAACTGCTCTGTGAAGGTCTCAGCAGTTTGTTAGACAGGCAGACAGACATCTCAGGGAAAACGTTGAGGAGAACTTTAAAACAGGAATCATTTTTATGAAAACACTCCTCCAGCTAACGTAACGCCCAAACATTGCATGTATTGAGAGTGAATAAAGAAGAGCTTGTGTGTTTTTCATTTGTTTCCTTTGCATTTTAAAACCTACCCAGTTAGATTCCCTCTGTCGGCCACACAAAGGCTCCCACTCATGTCCTCATGTACACAGAGAGCCTCTCTGAAAACAGTAATCAGTGTAAAATGTGAGCTTTTAGAGAGCGAACCCAGACAGCCGTCACACTGTCAGCTGACCCCTTCTGGGAATCCCACATTAATCTGCCACAAATAATAACAGCCACTAGTTATAGTTGGATGGATTTGCTAGGTGACCTGACATGATCAGTGTTTTTTTTTTCTTAGCTTTTTTTTGTCAGGTGCGATAATCTCCTTAAATTTGAAGCTATGAAAGTTGACAACACAAAAGGGCAAAATAATTAGAAAACCAGAAACAGGATGGCCTCTCTTTTTCAGAAAAAAAAACAGAACTGGCGGCGTGAATTACACGAGAGCAGCGCGGTGGCGACGCTGGGCGACGCACAAAGCAGCCGACGGTGTGTTTTTGGTGATGAAGCATGTTCGTTTGTTCTCGGAATTGAAAGGCGAGCGAGATAAGCGGGCCGAGAACAATACAGATAGGAGGAAGAGACGGATGGAGAAGGGAAGGAAGAAGGAGGCAGGCTGTCAGATAAAACAAAATACAGCAGCAGGCGACCGCAGTGAGTGACGGTGGGCTGACCCAGATGATGGGATAAGACGGGACAGGAGTGGTCAGGATTATTACAGGATCATAAGGGGGTGGGGGCGGAAAGAAAAAAACAACAAAAAACGATGCTGATCTAAGCATTTGTGACTGGACTGCGCAGTAAACAGCTGGCTTTCAAGTGAATCATGACTGACTTGTCTTTCATGTCTGCAGAGTGCAGTAAACACCATGGCAGGCCAGCAGTCGGTTTGCATTGGACATGCCGTGAATATGAACTCCCAAAAGCAGAGCGTAAAAAACACGCCATGCCAGTTTTTATGCTCTTCAAAATCTTATCCGATTTGAAAGTTTTCATAAAAACCATGAAAAAAAAAAAAATCCTCTGTCTTAGCCATTTTCACATTTCATCTCATTGCAACCCGCAGGCTTCATTTTGTTTTATTAGGATTTTATTTAATAGACCAGCGCAAAGTAGTGCGTAATTGGGAAGCGGGAGAGACGGTTTAGCAGTTCTGAGACATGTGGCGTTCGCTTGGGTTCAAACCAGAGTCAACATAATTCAGACAAAAAAAAAAAAAAAAAGAGAGAGAATAAATGCTAAAGTTTCAAGTTGACAATGATCTTCAACACTGTTCTCCATGGGCTGCTTCTGAATTAGTCAGCCTAACGCTGAAGACACAGGACAGAGGGCCGGTTTTATTAGAGGCGACAGGTTAGCAACTGTTCAGCACGACCATAGGAAAGCACACTGGAGGCTAATCTATCACAGAGAGCTTACATAACCAGAACCGCTCCGTCATCCATCACTGCTCGGGTAAAATTTGCCACCAAAATGGTTTTAAAACATCTTTAATTCGATTAAAATCCTTGTTTTCAACAGATGCAAGTTAAATCCTCCAAAAGTCATGAAAAGTTTGACTCATTAAGTGAATGTGCAGAGTGTGTTTCTGAGATGCTGACCCAGTGCAGGTCAGGATGCTCCGGCGCCACACTGAGGTGGAATAGTTTCCAGAAGGAAAACAAAAGCAATTTTGATCCTGTGTGTATCTAAAGGTTGCATCGTGCAAAGCGTCATGGAAAATTTACACAAGTCTTGTGCCTGAAATTGGGACGAAACCATTCAACACACAACCAGGGATTAGATTTTCTTACACTAATTTGTTTAGAAGTTGTTAAATTCTACAATCACGTTTCATAATAAAGACTCTGGTGAAGGATAAAAAAGTTTATTTCTGTTTAGGTAGCGAGAAAAAAAGAGATCAAAGGCTAACAGGATGCTGTGTTTCTATAAGAGTATTTTTGTTGGGCTTTTTTGCACATCAGAAACAGTTGACAGAAACGGCAAAAACATCAACTTTGTGAAAAGACAAACAGTTTTTACGTTCACTCGAGGCGTATATTGGCTTTTCCGAAAAAGATTAAAGCTATGAAAGGGCGGCGGATAAGTGCTGATGTAGCTTTTCCATCCACCGACCATACCAGAGGCACGAAACAGAGAAATTTCAAAGTCCAATCTTCCAGTTCTCTATTTGTCTGAGAGCCGGGGATTTTTTTTTTTTTTTTTTTTTTTTTTACAGTGTCGCTTCAACTTCTGATGGAATTTTAATAAGCATGACAGATACTGGCTCGCTGTGACACCAAAGAAGTCAGATGTTAGATTCTTTTAATCCGCCCAAATATGACCCATAATCATCATATGCTTCCGAATCACAGATTGTGTTCTTTCGGGTTTCCATCTTTTTTTTTTTTTTTTTTTCTTATTCTGTGAGAGAGGAAAAAAAATTCTAATGGTGAAAAACAGTTTAAAATTCCCAAAATTGAAGAAGAGTAATTTTCTTTCTTACATTTACTATAAAGTACCTTTCATTCATGTCTTCTTGATCCTTTTTTCCCTGGGAGGGAATCAAAACTTTGGTAACAAATTAAATGACAGGATGCTGCCGTGATGAGATACATAATATTTTACGCCGGATTAGACGCTAATCCACGGTTAATCCCGCAGGAAAGGTAAATAGCTAAATGTCAGCTGGTGTCCTGTTAAACATGCAAATTACAGCAGCCTTCTGTCTTCAACTTAACCCATCTCTCTGTTTCTGTTTCCTAACTGCACTGATTCTCCTCGTGCCGTTTCGTCTTCTTCCTCTCGCCAGTTGTAAGAGAATTTCAAAATGGCAAATCTTGTCAATATAGACGACGGAACGAATTATAATATCAACATGCTGGTCGTTGCTTCGTATACTAATAAATGTAAATAAAGATTTGAAACTTCTTCACAAATCTGCTTGACAAACGAGTAATTACAGAGCAATTAACGTTTAATTACACTGCAAAAGTCAGAGCACTTCTGAGCTTTGTTAATATTAAAAATGCATCCAAAGTGTTTGAATTCATCACCGCCGCGCAGTCGCAAAGTAGTTTAGCCAAAATCAAAACAAACTGCTAATGATTTTCTAAACGTTACCGCCGTTAACAATACATTTGCTCCATTTTTGTTTTGTCTGTCTCTGTTTCTGTAGACCCAGGACCTTTCTAGGAGACAAACTCCCGCCTGATCCATCCGATTGAAACCGGCGTCGTCGAGCACCATGAGCTGCTGCTGGGGTGACATCCTGCCAAACCCGCTGACATGGAACACCTAAAACGGAAACGGGACTGACTGCCATGCTCCAACTCCTGCTTTAATCGTCAACGAGACCTCGTCCCGGTCCATTCCGATATTCCTCCGCACACGTCGCCCGGACCTGAACCGCTCCCAGATTTAAATTCGAACTGCTGCTCTCTACCTTTCCTCCCGTCCCCATCCCTCACCCCTTCTCTGTCAGCTCTTCTGGGTTTTTTTTTTTTCTTCACCCTTCTCCTTTCAACGGAGGCGACGTCAAACACTCTGAATTCAAACCATGGCCGGCAGACAGCGTTTGTCCTTCCCGTCTCCCTCCCTGCTCCTTCCCGTCCTCCTTCCTGCACTGCTGCTCCTGCGCCTGCCTGCTGCGGTGAAAGGGGACTGCTGGCTGATAGAGGGGGACAAAGGTTACGTTTGGCTGGCTATCTGCAGTCAGAACCAGCCTCCGTACGAAACCATCCCCCAGCACATCAACAGCACGGTCAGTTCCAGGTTCTGGGTGAACGTCTTCCACCCAGGACCAACGAGGTTCCTCCCTGGATCGCAGCCGCCTTTTCTCACTTTGCTGTTTAAACATTCTGTTGATTTCGTTTAGATAACTTGATAACTTTACGCTTAAATGCCATGTTTGGACAGAAACGATGGCAGCCAGCGAACCGTTTAACAACGCTAAGCAGCTGAAAATACTGATTTGTGACAAAATAGACTGAAAAGTCAGATAAATTGAGATTTGGTGAGATGAAGCATTCTTAGTGAATAAAGATATATAGATGTGTATTAAAGGAGCCCTGTGAAAAGTAATGGAAAAGTAAGATGTGTTTTAGATGAAGGGCAGGAAAATCAAATTGGAAAATGCACTATATTTCTAATATATACAGATATACCAGAACCTGTAAGCACACGTAAAGGGCCATTTCTTTTGCTCGTCAGCTGTAGTCCAATGTAATAAAAATGTGACCTTACCTAGAAATTTGATTTTGACCTCTGGTTTAGAAGCCCCTAGTCTAGACTTTGACTTGTCCATTGCAACATCTTAATTGTTTCTTTTGAGCAATTGTTGATTTGCCACTCTGTTGAGGATCTTTGTGTTGTGAGGAAATTCATGATTGTGTCAGCGAATGTAGAGGATTATTCATCAGGAATTTTTTTCTTGTGAGTATCCGATAAACTGTAGAACACCTTCCACTCCACAACACTGAGATTATTCTCACATTTTCCTCTGAAATTCTGACAAAAAATCTCTAAATGTTGCTGTTGGAAATAGATATAAAGTCGGTTATGCTTTTCGAAGATCCGTTACATTGGGACTAGCACATTTTATTGATTGTGTAATTGTTTCATATGAAGTAATAAGCTGTCAAGTTATGAAAATTTGCAAAATTCACAAAATTAGTAAATCACTGTACAAGAAAACCAAAAAAAAACACCAAAAAGCTTTTGAATGACTTTCTCTACAACGGCAGGCAAGGTGAGGCAATAGGCAATTACAATTGCATGGCACATTTCAGCAACACGGCGATTCAAAGTGCTTCACATGATTAAAAAGAAAATGAACAACAAAGGAGAAAAACATCACATTGCAGTGGCAAAATAGAGGAGAGAGATGAGACAATGAGAAACAGATTACAATTTGCGATGTTCCAGCTGTTATTCATCAAAAGTACCTCTAAAAAAAAGTTTGTTTTTTTTAGCTGTGAAAAACATTGTATCGTTGATACAATGTTTGTATCAAAGATACTTTTATCTTTGAAATTGAAAGATAAATTGAAGCTAATTTTTGATGTCCTCCACATCGCTGACTTTGGATCGTTTCTCTTTTGGTCCAAAAATGGCTCTGTTCTCTTCTGTTTCTATTCAGCAGAATAAAGTTACAGCATACGCATTGATTTTTTGATTTAGATTTTTTCTGTTCATGTACTCAGTGATTAAATAAGCAGAATACATTATCTGGCAAAAACTGATAGCATTTTCAGGTGAAATGCAAAACTTGGTATAAGGCAGCTTCAATAAGTCACCTCATTGAAACTACATGCAACTATTTTTCACCTTCATTATAAAAAAACTCAAATATCTAAGAGGGAAATAAGTGTTTGCAAACAGCAATATTTCTATATTTGAGTTGTTTATGTTGAAATAAAACTATTGGTAGAGGATGTTTATCTGTCAACTTCTTCTTTTTTGTCCCCTTCAGGTTCATGACCTCAGGCTGAATGACAACAAACTCAAGGCTGTGCTCTTTACCTCCATGTTCCGTTTCACAAACCTAACTGATCTCAATCTGACCAAGAACGAGATAAGCTACATTGAGGATGGGGCCTTTGCTGGACAGGCAAACCTTCAGGTTGGTTATCATAGACAGAACTCTGTTTTTGTTGTTGTTGTTGTTTTTTTGGGGGGAGGTTGTGATTGTTTGCGTCACTTTAATTGCACTTTTAAAGGTACGCCGCTTGTCAAACAGCTGAAACTGGAAACCTAGACAGGAAGCAAATGTTTTGCTTATCAATGTTTCACTTATGTGCTTGTTCTGCAGCAAACACTGAACAATAGATGCAATAAAATAGAATAGAATGAAATTCAACTTTATTGTCATTGCACTGTCACAACTACAAAGCAACGAAATGTAGTTTGCATCTATTCAGAAGTGCTTTTACAGGATATAAATATTTATAAACAGGTGTACAAAGATATGGTGTATAAACAGAGAATAATAGTGACGTGCTATAATATAAAATGTTTTGTATAAATATAAATATGAGAGCCATATACATATTATACAAATTACACAGATTATACAGAAAACTGTTGGTTTATAAATTTGTGATCACTCAATGTTCATTCACATGTTTAGAAAAAGAAGGTAGAGTTAAGGTATTCTGTTGGAATTTACATATCTAAAACGATACACAGTCTTTAAATTACTATTATTAAAAATCTTTTTAAATAATAAAGAAGCTGATTGTGGTGATACAAAGTCTCCAGTTTGAATTGGAGCTCAGACAGTGATCATTTTCTTAAGTGTTGCATTATATTAATTGGTATACTTGTAGAATATACACTGAACTTATACAGCGCTCTTCCAGTCAGCAGAAAAGTTTTACACAAGAGCCACATTAAGTGCCTTGAACCAAGTTGACTTGCGATAACTACATCACACATGCACTATGTGATTTAGTATGTTGCACTATTTCACATATTTGCAAAGAAAGTTAATATGTGTAGATACTGTCAACAAGATAAAATAAATACCGAAATGATTTCAGTTGCACTTTTATAACACATTTAAAGTACCTACTCTGTCTTTTCTTGTCAGGTTCTACAACTGGGCTACAACAAACTGACCAATCTGACTGAAGGAATGTTGAGAGGCCTAGGCCGAATGCAATGCCTCTTTTTACAACACAACCTCATTGAGGTCGTTGCCACCAATGCCTTCTGGGAGTGCCCTAACCTTAGCAGCCTGGATTTATCTTCAAATAAACTGGCCCGTCTTGACCCCTCTACCTTCACTTCCCTCAACAGGCTAATGGTTTGTGAACTAGCAGCGAACCCGTTCCATTGTGGATGTGAGCTCTACAGTTTTCTGACTTGGCTAGAGGAGTTCAACAATGTCACCCACACTTATGACCGGCTCCAATGCGAAACTCCACCAGAACTGACAGGATATCCACTCCTGAGCCAAGCGCCTGGGCAGGGAAGGAATGCTCGGAGCATTCTTCTGTCTGCCTGTCGGGACGGTGTGATTATTTCAGGGATGACCTCCCAGATGCCAGATCCAGATGGCTCGGGCATGGGTTTAGACAATTCTGATCCAGGTCTATACCCTCAGCCGACCACAGCTACTGCCGATCCCAACTATGTTCCTCAGATTTCCATTAAGCTTGAGTCGGTCTCCCTGTACACGGCATCTCTTCTTGTGCAGATTCCAAAACCATACACAAAGATGTACATCCTCTCCCAGTATAATGACACCTTTGCAACAGAAATTATGTCCCTTACAAAGAAGAAGGAGAAGATTCCCATAGATAAGCTGAAACCACACACCAACTACACCTATTGTGTGGCTTCTGGAAGTAAAACTCAACGATACAACCATACTTGCCTGTCTTTCACAACGCGGGCTATGGGCCCGGAGGACCTCCGTTCTAATCCATCCACAACTACCCACTACATTATGACAATCTTGGGATGTCTGTTTGGTATGGTGATTGTGCTCGGATTTGTCTACTACTGCCTCAGGCGGCGACGCATCCAAGAAGAGAAGGAGAAGGCTATAAGTGTAAAGAAAACAATTCTGGAGATGAGGTGGGAGGATTGTTTAAATACATGGTTAATTTTAATCTCTAGAAGGCGCATTCCTTTTTTTCTTTTCTTAGACATTGCAGTGGTTTAATTTGTGATTGAAGTAACTCGTGTCTTTAGAAGAAGCTTTACTCCATTATCTTGAAGATTTTATATCATACTACTGCATGTGATTTCTCCCTGCTTGAATCAAAAGTGAGACAAAGTTTTTGTCATTATATTTCATCACAAATTATGCCCTTTTTTAATGTCAATGTTTCCTTCCTTAGATATGGTTCAGAGGCAGCTGCAGCAGTGGCCAATGACCCAGGTGCCATTCAGCGTCTTCAGGAGCAGACTCATCACCACCATTCAGGAGGAGCGGGAGGCAAGCTTCCACCATCTGCTTCTTCTAGCACCGGGATGCTCCATGGATCAGCAAACACAAGCTCTTCCCGCCTCTCCACCTTGCCCCAGGTAGAAAAAATGGCCTCTGCCTTCTCCGAGGCAATGGGCAGCAAGAGCAATTACATGGATGTGAGGACAACGGGAATGGTCGGGGAGAGCAGAGATGGAGTACTTGTTGCTGGAGGAGTAGGAGGTGAAGTAGTTGTTGATATGCGCGGTGTGACTGAAAATGGGACAGAGGCTGGGGAAGACTCGGATGATGACGGTCGTGGCTCTGCATCGGAGATTTCCACCATTGCTAAGGAGGTGGACAAAGTGAACCAGATCATTAACAATTGCATTGACGCCCTCAAGCTGGACGCCTCTGCCAATATCGTGTCGACAGCTGACGACGGTAACTCTCTGTCCTCCTCCCAGCCACCTTGCATGGCACCTCTTTCCCGCAATCTCCTGCCACTCTCCACTGCCTCCTCTGGAGATCAGATCATGGCCTCTTCTCCGAAGGTGCATCCAAAGTCCCAGCCACACCCTCAGCCTCATCCTCATCCTCAGCCGCAACCTCAGTCCCATCCTCAGTCTCACCCACAGCTACATCAGCAGCCTCATCCCCCTTCTATGGCCCCGGTGCCCCTAGTCATGCCCCTGTCGGAGCGACCTGGCATCAGTGGAGGTGGGTTCCTTTCCCCACCTTACCGTGACCCACCCCCAGCTAATGCGGTACGGCCCCTTCAGAGGCAGCAGAGTGCCGACACTGCTGTAGTCAAGAATCGTTGTGGTCCTCCTGCTGCGGTATCCGTCAAGAACACAAGGCTGTACAGTGTGGATATACCGGAGCAGAGGAGTGATCCACCCAAGTATCCAACAGAGAAGGGGAGTCCTGCCATTTGTGGTGGGATGGGTGGCAGCGGGGGACATGGTGTTGTAGGAGGCTGTGGTGGAAATGGCAAGGGAAATCTAAATGGTGGTGGGGTGAATTTAAATGGAGGCGGAATGGGGTGTAATAACGGGAATGGAAGTGGATGTGGGGTTGTTGGGCCTGGACAGCAGCAGCATCACTTAGAGGTTCAGCCAGACTACCACAGCTCAGAGCACCGACACTCCTTTCCTGCGCTCTACTACGAGGATGACAACGATTCTCCCTTACCAGCCCAAAAAGCTTCATTTCTCAAGCCACTGGGACGTACCAAAAGGGAGGCCACAGCCACTTACTCCCAGCTCTCTCCTTCCCGTCACCATAACTACAACTCCGGGTACTCCTCCAGTCCGGAGTACTCATCAGAGAGCACGCTACGCATCTGGGAGAGATTTCGACCGTACAAGAAAAACCCACGCGAGGAAGCCTCCTACATAGCCGCGGGCCACGCATTGCGTAAGAAGGTGCAGTTTGCCAAGGATGAGGATCTTCATGATATTTTGGATTATTGGAAGGGCGTTTCTGCCCAGCAAAAGCTGTGAGTTCGGGAGGTGAGGGGAAGAATCAAATGCTACATGGGAAATTTTAAGCTGAACACCAACAGCAGACTAATACAGAGGTAGGATGTGAATCTTTCTGCAGAGCGACTTGGGTCATTCCTCCGGCAGATTCAGAGTTGACTAATCTCACGATGATTTTGGAACATGTCTTTGGTGACAGTTCATTGACATTTCAAATGGTTCCAGAGGATGACATTTGTCACCACAACCCTGAGTGGTCCGTTCACCTGACAGCCTCGTACTAGGCACTTTGGTCCTTGCAGGCTTCACAGAAATGCTAAGTACATTCTGATGAGCAAAGTTAACTCGGTGACAAGCGTCTTCTACCTCATCACTGGGACACCTCATCACTGTAGCTCAACTATCTCAGTAGAAACAGCAGCATTTATAACTTAAGCTCTGTCCATCTTTTTTTTTTCTATTTCTATCAAACAACCATTCAAAGGACATTAATTTCACGGCACTGCTTCCACCTGGGTCTCTATAAAACATCATTTAGAGCACTAATGAGAAACTAAATTGAAGATTTATTATTTTTTGTATTGGAATACCTGTCTTTGGGGAAGACATTAAGCGATACTAATCTGGCTTATTGTTTTCCCTGGCAATTAGCCAGTGTAACAGAAGGTCAGGACAGTGTTTGTTGAGCATGCTTATTGATGTAAAACACCCAACTACGCATATTCAGTGGTGTGTGTACATACAGGTTGTGGGTTTTGATGTGAGAAATCCCATTTTAGTTGAAGAGGGAAGTAGGAGCTGAGTCATTCTTTATCTCAGGCTTCTGTATAAGAGCAAAAGGTTTTGTGATAGACAGATTAGATAACAACCTACAGTAGCTGGGAAGGTCTGTGAGTGTACTTGTGAATGAGGAAGAGTTTTGCTCATTTGGCAACGTCTAGATGTCGTGAAGCAAATCTTGCGAAAACTTCCAGGCATTTTTGGCCTATTTACAGGCACTACTCTGAAGTTGGAGCATTTACATGTCAATAGGCTGAGCCATGCCGAAATGACTTGAGGGTGGGATGGAAGTGCAGGTGCAAAAGCTCATGTAGTAAAGAATCAAGTAATCACATTTGGGAACAGAAGCAGACTCGGAGGAGGTTAGAGGTTTCCTGTGAACAGCCCGGCAATAAAGAGGAGAGGCAAGCGCTTTTCTAGCTGCGGCCGTATTCCATCATAATGCTCTCGCCGACGCACAGCGGATGCTGGAGAAAGGACTGAAGATCCACATGGTATTATTTCTGTTGCCTCTGCCCCATGAAGGTGACATCTCTGTGCTTGACAGCGCCCTGTTCTGGTAAAACAAACACTGGTAGCTTGCTATGGACCAAAGTGCCCTTAGGAGGTGAGATTTAAAGGATTTTAATTATACTTGCCTATCTTCTCTTATGTGTGTGTTTGTTTTTTTTTAATTATTATTTAATGTGCTGTGATGCTATTGTAGCTGGTTGAGGGAAAACAGAGCAAGGCTTGCCAACTACCAAGGAGACTATTAGTGTTTATTTCTTTAACCTCCTGGATATTTGTTTTTATCTTAGTTTTTTTTTTTTTTCTCAGAATTGCTGAGTATCATGTCAGTACTGAATGTCCACTGATTACATTTGTACCAAATTAACCCAAAGAGCTTTTTATGAAAGTCATTGAAATCATTTGTCTGGTCAATGTTAAGAGTTTGACCAAAACAAAAAACATAATAATAATAATAATAATAATAATAATAATGAGGCAGATTCTAAGATTCACTTTTTGGCCAAGTTGAAAAACATAATTATACAACTGCCAACCTTCTGAATAACGGCAAACAAAAAAAACAAAAAAACAATGTTTTTCAAATATAATTATATATCTACCAACCTTCTGAATAACAGCAAACATTGTTGCATGAAAGAAAAATAATCACGTGTAAAGCAATTGCTCAATACGCTTTTTTTCCCTTCTTTTTTTAAGCAGAATAGTTTTCCAAAAACTGCAAGACTCGCCATTTATAACTCAGAAATTGAGTTGTGGTCTTGTACTGCTTGTTTTTCAAGTGTCTCTTTGTAAAGCTCCGTTGTGATCCAACCCAATAGAGCTGGTAGCATTCACAATGAGAATATCACTGCCTCATCATCACTGAAGATTCAGATCAATACTACTTAATACAAGAGTGAAAAGAACAACATTAAATGCAGATAGCAAATTCCCTTGAGCTCAGAGTCTCAGTCTCCATTTTTCTTGAGAGAGCAAAATGTACTCATTTTGCCTTATCTTCACTTTCTGCTGGGAGCTTTCTCTATATTAGGTGCAAGGGATGACCAATCAGTTAGTCTTAGATTATCCAGTGCAGGAACCTTTTTAAAATAATGACTACCTTTGAAAGATTGGGGAGAATTGAGCTGGATTTACCTGCATATTCACTGAAAGAGTTTTTGTTAGATGGAACCGATTTACTAAACAGTTCAGTGAATTCAATCAGTTGCTGAGAACTGGCAACTTAATTTGACGGTCTGCCTGTGGTGATCAAGCCATGCTCCTGTGTTCCCTTCCATGTATTTCAGGATATCAAAGTTTTCTTTTTGTGCCACTTTCTGAGAACAGAGGGCATTTGCCTTCTACCCCAAAGGACCAGAACCCAGAAGTCCAACCCGACAAGTTTGTTAGCTGTTAACATTGGTCAGATGACCAATGTGTAATTTCTCTCTTCAGTTAACCACAGTAATGAATCAATGTAAAGGATTTACTGTCAGTGTCGGGGCTCCAGAGGTAAACACGGAGAGGAAGCCGTTTGACTTGTGGTGGCCTCTTGGGGAATTAGTCAAATCCTCTCCGCTCACAGCTGTGAAACCGAACGCTACGTTGACAAATGATCAGATCGGGTGTTTGATTTTGGCGAACCATTTAAACAATCACATTTGAATTAAATTTTCAATTGATATGAACATTATTGTCACTGTGATCAAAAGGCATTTTAATAGAAACAGTTTTGGTGTTTTGGTAATCAAATATATAGCTTCTACCAATCTCAAACAAATCCTCTCAGTTGATACTTAAATTGCTTTACTGGCTGCCTTGGGGATTCGTCGCGGCACTTTTTGGGTTTTTGCTCTTCTTAAGTTTTGTAATCTTTTTCAGGTTCAGGTTTCTTCAAACATAAATCAATCATTTAAAGACAAGTTTTGGAACCGCACTCCAAATCACCTCGCATTAGAGTTGTCTTTGCCCTTAATGTGGACCTCCATGAAAGAGCCTGAAAACTTGCAAAGCCTTACTGGGGATGGCTGCAAGGCCTCTTCTGCCTTTTCTGATTGAATCTCTGAGTCCATGCTTTGCACTTTTGCAGTGGAAATCATGGACTCCAATGTTGTAAATATGAAATGAAAACTCTCACATTGGCCAGTTTATACCAGAAGGGTCCTCTCCCCATTGCCCCAGACCACTTCTGTGTTTAACATTAATAAAGTAATGAACCACAAGAACCTTTGCTGCAGAGAACTCGCTACTTTTAACGAGTTCATCAGTAGATGAAGTTTGGCAGACGTTTTGCTGTTCATTTTTTATTTATTTATTTTTTTGCTGAGGGTTTTTTTCCATTTGACCATAACATAACAATGTTTATCTTCTGTGCATTTTACTGAACAAAATATGATATTTATGTTGTGATCATGTATGATAATAAGAATATAATAGTTATTATTTTTTAACAATCAAGACATCTCAGAGAACGCAGCTCGATGCAGTGTTGGAAATCATGTGAAGAAGTTGAAAATGGTTGAACAGTCCTGCTTCCAGCTAAAGAGCTAAACCTCTTAACATGCCCCCCCCCCTCCCTCTGAATCCGCTGTCAAACATCAAGTATCTAAATCAGTACAAAGAACAAAGATAATTCATGTTTGTTTCTAACTAAATTTATTTCTAACGGTGAATTAATTTATTTTCACTCTTTTGTATCTATATTTTAAGCCTTGCGTAATATTCTTTGTTTATATGTTATCATAAGGCCAACTAGGACTTGACATCGCAGATCAACTAAATATTTAGCTGTAAAGCTAAATACTTAGCTGGCAACTGTAAGTGAAGTTTTAGCTCAAAACTAAATATTTAGTTAGCAGGCTAACTATTTGGTTTCAAACTAAATGTTTAGTTAGCAGGCTAACTATTCGCCTTCAAGCTAAATAGTAATTATCTGGCTTCAAGCTAAATTGTTTTTAGCAAACTAAATGTTAGCATTTAAAGACTTCGTTTTGAGGTAAATATCTAGTTAGCAAGCTAAATAGTTATTTTGAAGCTAAATATTTTTTTCAAATTAAATGTTTACTTTACAAACTATTTAGCTGATAAGCTACAAACTAAACATTCAGTGTGAAACTGTGACTTATATCAATAAACATAGTGAGTTTTCTTTTTTTTTTCTTTTTCGTTCTGAAAAGTAGATGAAAAAATCCCGACGAAGAAGTCAGGGGTCATGGCGTGTAAAGAGCAGCATTTTTTTGTAAAATTTTGATATTCGAAGGTTTTCAAATTTCTTCACTGTTTTGTATCATATACTCCTTGCCATCAGGCGGCATGTGTTACGCAATGCACAACAACCCCAGAGAAAAGCGAGCGCCACAATGATGCTCGCTCTGACGTAATCACTGTGAAAATGAACCATTTGGGTGTAACTGAAAGCCACCCAGTTTCGACCACTAGCCCAGTTTTGACCCTGGGTCCTTTCATTTTGCTCTGGAGAGGAAGCAGGACTGTGATTTTAACGCACACAGTGTACGGTGATCTGTCCGCTGTAGAGGCCGGGCCAACGGTCTGTTGATTCATTTGTTGTTTGGCCCGACCCTTGTGACGCGCCTAAGGAGGACAACCGAGAGCGGAGGTAACACAAACACAATGCAGAGGAGTTTCTACCGGTGGGCAACTGTGACCAACACAAACCTACACAAACACACACATCCTAATGTAGAGAATCAATGAATATACTGTACGTGTTTGAATAGCTTAGATACACACTTTATGGACATGAAATGTATTAACACACGCAACATGTACATTTTCAAACAACACACACACACGCACACTTTTTTGTACACAGACATGAACAAGCAAATGCCTACACATGATATGAACTGAATATTTAAATCAACGTTTACAGACACAAACAGTCTTAAAAGTGCCAAAAACACGGCAAGGTTATTGTGAAGGTGCATCGCAACCAAACAGCTGTAGAAACTATTACTTTTTTTTATTGTTGTTGTCGTTTTTTTGCAAGCTAAGTGTCACATTTTTTGTTCCAATGTTAACAAATTTTCCCGAGTCTGTTTATTATTTTTTTTCCCGGAAAAGCTCGGCCATTTTCTCATGCGCCATCACAACCTGACAAATGGATTGAAAGCGTCACCTCTGCAGTCCCTCTCCTCCCTCTGCTCTGTCGCTTCAGACTCGCGTTCAAATACAAATCAAAATTACCTCGCCCAATTAGGTCCGCGGGTTAATTGAAAACACAATTTACAGCAACTTCGCTGATTAAATTCCATTTTCGGGCAGCTCGCACTTCTGAGATGCAGCAGATTTGCGCGGCGCCTGTTTTGAAGGTAAAGCCACATCCGAGCTCAGCTGGGCAGAATATCTGAACCGTCTGTCTGTCACACTGAAGCTGCTTCTATGAATGCCTCTCAAAGTGTTTTTCCCTCCCAGTGCTGCTTCAGGAGAAATAGTGCTGAAGACAGCAGTGCCACGAAAGGGTTTAAGCCCCTTTGCTTAAGGTGTAGACACCTTCAAAACTGCCAAAAAACATTTTGTGT
The DNA here is from genome assembly GCF_027474105.1 of Poeciliopsis prolifica. Taxonomy (NCBI): domain Eukaryota; kingdom Metazoa; phylum Chordata; class Actinopteri; order Cyprinodontiformes; family Poeciliidae; genus Poeciliopsis; species Poeciliopsis prolifica. The sequence goes on along the minus strand of NW_026562420.1, from coordinate 359,938 downwards.
GTTTCTCGGCTATCTTTTTTTCTTAAATATGCATTGTTTTTTGTTTTTTTTTCTCCTCACACACTTGAAGGTTCTTTTTCCCCCCCCCCCAAGTGTGTTACAAGTGTTACTGGCTCCAGGTCTTAAAATCAGGCCTGTGGTTCTGCCGGCTGGGGTTCGAACTCTGAGGGCCTCATTTAGTGGAAGCTGGTGAAGATCTGGTCAAGTTTTACCTGTGACCTCTGGCTAGTTCCAGCATGCTAATGATTGGGTGTAAAACTCTTTATTCTTTTTTGTTTGTTTGTTTTTCTTCATTTTGGGTGGTTTTGGGCACAAAATATGTAATATTTTTCATCAAAATACTGTAAAAGAAACAAACAAACAGAAATGTTCTGAGATTTTAAATGACATCATCACTTTAAAACTCAAGTGCTCCACTAACAGATGGCGCTTAAATGCGATCATTCCTGATTTCTGGCTGAAATGCCCCCATGGCTAAAATTAGAATATTTTCTGAATAAATCTCTTTGCATAACCTACTGCAGAATATTCAAGGAAAAAAAGCATTTATCGCTGTATTATTTGAAGCCTGTGCTAGGTAACTTTTAGCATCGGCGCAGACTAGTCATTTCTTGCTGCAGCTTCTCTGAAACGATTCAAACTGACACACACACACACAAACATACACACACACATCCGCACAGAATCCAGAACCAGGCATGCGAAATGCTCACATCACAAAACATCAACCCAAAAACAAAAAAATGAAAAATAAAACACAGCATTTATTGGGTGGGTCGCCACAACAAGCTTTAAAAAAAACAAGGAGCGACATGTTTGAGGTACTTCATGTGCAAAGCAGCTGAATCAAAGTGTTTAAAAGGCTGGACTCTGCCTTAATTTTTTTCCATATGTCCCGCGTCCTTCTGGGTTATGTGTGCATGTGTGTGTGCGTGCGTGCGCACCCTCTATGTGCTTATAATGCATGAATAAACCGAGAACACCACGACGTGAGCATGTGTGTGTCTCTGAGGAAATATTACTGAGGGATTTTGTCATGAAGCTCCGTTCCGAGGCTGCAGGGTCGGCAGCAGGGAGAGGGTATCTGAAGCATTTTTAATTAATCTGCCTTTCTGTCTCCAGGGCTCTCCAGCGAGGCTGCGCTCAGTCATTTGCTTGCCGTCACTCACACACAGCGACACTCGCTTGCTCTGAAGCACGGGAATGGGTTTGTCATACGTATTGTTTGCGCGTTTGCGGCGCGAATGCCAACAATTGCCCCAAAAAATCTAATGGCTCACATAAAAACCCTGAAACGTGTTCATTGGAAAGAATACGTGACAATTCTAATTGACATTCTTGTCCACAAAATGTCACTGTTGCGTCTTGGTTTTGCTGGTTGAGACAACTGCCTTCCTTCCCTCCTTACCTTACAGACCAGAATGCTACCCCGGATTAGCATCATGACAACAAGGCCTTGTTAGCACTCTCAATAGCCAGACCACTGATTCTCATATAGCCTGGCCATTGCCTTCCTAGACTATTACACTTGACTCAACTCTCTCTTCAGTGATCCATCTGGACATGACGAAGCACTTTTCAGGTCAGTGTCTCCCATTGACCTGGATTTCTCCAGTCAGACTCTCAACTGGGCCAATCAGGAAACAGAAGAAGTTCAAAAATGCTAACATCAATTTTCTGTGCTGTCTCAGCATTGTTTGTTTTAGCAACGGCAGGCAGTGGAGGAAGTGAACGAAGCTTCGGTTCTAAATACTGGATTGACATCATCAGTCGTCCGGTTTGGCTCAGCATTTCTCTCTTCACAGAGGTTGTTTACAGGCCAGTGAGCTTCATTAAAATTGAAAATCTCAACAGAGTCCACACCTGCAGGAAGCAATTGTCTCTCAACCAGGCGCTGATTTTTACCAGGCTTTCATTGAACTGAATCCTTTATAAAAGGATTCAGCGCAGCACCACCCTGGGCCCTTGATGGCGCCGCACCCAAAAACCTCTCAAGGAAGTGTCACAAAAGCATGCGGAGAAGACACAGAGCACTAACTCCCTTCTTCACAGAATGCAAACAACAACGGAGTAGGACGTCTCTTATGTTTTTTGTGAAAAGACGGCAAACCGTTTCTCTCGCTAGCGGCAGACATGCGTTTGTTTTGCCTGCATTTACCCAGAATGCTATTAAGCTCCATGGCGGTTAGGTAAAATTTAAAACCTCAGATTGCACGCCTCCATGAAAGAATCGATTCTCAATAGTCGAGAGTCCAGACCTTCTGTATGAAACCAAACGTGGAACAAGTGGCTGGATTTTATTTTCCCTTGAGCAGAGGACAAAGAAAATATACAGTAAACATACATTTTCGCTTAGAGATGTATTGACTCTAAGGGATGGTTTGAGTTTCTTTCAATTCTTGCAGCGACACCCGTTGTACAGCAAACAAATACGAGAGTCCAAACAAAACACAAATGCACTGTTGAAAAGTGAAGCTCATCTGGCATTTCAGAGGCAAAGAGTCAAAGCTCTTCAGTCTGCTCAATCGACAGGCGTCGTCTCCACGTTGTGTCCAGAAATAGTTCTTCAGACGTTCTCAGCTTTTTTGTTTGATCATCCATTTTTTATTCAGGTCCGTCTTACTTTCAAATTTAAACTATTTCTGTTAACCACATATCTGTAACGTTTCAATTATTAACAGGGGTGCATAATTCAAGAGTTGAGCAAGGCTCGTATTTAACCACAGCAGGACAAAAAAAAAAGAAGCCAAGAACTCATTTTAAGTTGTATGTTGATGCATATGATGATACCTTACAACCTCTGTAGACCTTGGCAAAGACTTGTTTATTGACTGATTACAAATGTTATCCCTAATTATAGAAGGTGTTCCAAAAACATGCCAAGATAATATTTCAACTTAATAGTATGTCTTTAAATTTTAAAATGACTAAAATAGACGATTGTTCAAAAACAGAGAGAGTTTAGTGAAGCGTTCTGCGTTTCTCCGTCTTTCTGTGTCGTTTGATTCGTCGTTTTCTAGTGCAGGGGCCGTGCCTTTGGTAGGCTCCTCCGTTTAGCCGCCAGGCTTTAATCCTCTCTCAATCCTCTCCATTTTTAAAAATATAAATACATAAAAAAGACCCAGATAAGAACAGTTATTTTAACACATGCTCAAATATATGAGATGTAAATCGAAGAGAATCACCTAAACCATCTATAAGGGAAATAATTTGGTCCCTGTAGAGTGAAGCATGAACCACATTAAAATATTACTAGAAACCAGCAGCTGCATGCAGCCGTCCTCCATCTTCTCATTTAAGTAACAATCGCCTTGGCAATTAATTACTAACTCCAGAACATGATCTGAGGGAAATGCTTCCAAGTCTTGCAGCTCTCCCCCGAGGCAAACAGAGCCTGTAAATTTAATACACTTCTTCTAAATAGAGAGCTGGAATGTGAAAGGCTGCAGAGTTTTTAGAGAATCAGAGAAAATATGTTTTTCTAAAAGGTAACATCAATGAACTACATTGTAACTATACGTCTAATAGCGGACGATCAATATGAGAGACACTGGATTCTGTGTCGTTCCAGGTGTGGTGTGTGTGGTGCGTGTGTGTGTGTTATGGACACACGTGTTTATGACTTGACTGTTTTACCCAGAATGCAATCTTTGGCCTCCACATTTGCACTCGAACAGCACTGGAGTTCACTTCGACCGGACCGAGACCGAGGTTTTTCGGGGGACCAGAAAACGCGTCAGAGTTCGATTGATCTGGACTAAACACAGCTGCCGTGTCTTCACCCTTAGCACACAGGAGGATCTGGTTAATAAGCATGTCAAAGAAAATAAAAACATTTAAACTAAACAGTTCTGTACAGTGCTAGCTTGCCATTAGCAGGCTAACATGCCGCATCGGTCTCCCTCCGCTGAACGATAATCACTTTAGATTGGCATATTCAATGTGAATATATGTACCATTACTGACACACTGGTTCAGTGGTTTATGAACTACACAGTGATCTTTGAAGTCCATGTATTGGATATTTTATTCCTCCCCAACCTGTTAGTTTTAGTAGTTTCAGGAGAGTCCTACCCCTAATTAGAGGAGGTCAAACCCTTCCTTTCCTCCTGTAATTCAAAGCATACTTTTAATTATAACCCTTCCCCATACCTTACCGTTCTGTAGGTCTGTGCCTCGCCGAGATGTCAAGCCCGGGAATCGATTACTGACTGCTCGACCGGTTGCTGTGGGCGACGGGCGGAACAGTCCAGGTTGCTGATAGGAACACTGGCTCTCATTAATTGCCTCCCGCCTCAGTTGTGGAGAAGCTTCAGGATGTATTTGCTGAAGTTATGCGGCCAAACGCTCAAAATGTGTATTGAGCCACAGGCTCATCAAGATGATGATGATTTCTTTCAGACAGACATTTCACCATCAAAACAAAACATAATAATAGAGAGTTTCAGGTTTCTAAGTGTAAATAAATATTTTACTGTCAAAGTTACATACTTAAATACATGTAAGTACACCACTTATTTGATGACCAGGAATCATCTGAATCATCTGAAAAAGTAAGAACATTTCAGCACAGAAAGCCATGTGACGCAAGAGGAGTTGAAATAATAAAGAGATGTATTGATTTTCACTTATATATCATTTGATGAATAAAAAAAGTAAGCGGGTGCTGTTCCATTAGCGATCAAATTGCGCAATTTGAAATTACGAAAATAAATTAGCTAACTGGAAATTTATTCTTCTCATATTGTACCAAGAGATTGTCTATAGTTAACTTTTTCAATGAAAACAAACCATCATAGTAATTAAAAATGCTCTTTGGGCCTGAAACTGATGTAGGCATAGACAAAAACCCACAAGGAAAATCACTTCATTAAAACTATTTTCCACCTGCCGGTTAATCTAAGCAAGGCCATGAAAACTACTCGGTTTGAAAGGAGAGGCGACGCCTTAAAAAGCTTTCTCTTGAAACCTGCTGGAAGTGTAAACATCATTATCGTAGCGGTTGAGGGGTAACGTGGACAGCTTATTAAAAGTGGCTCCTTCCAGGCTGCGACGCCTTGGTCGCAACACGCTCGCATCTCTGACAAGCAAGCTTGGTGCAATTGTTCAGTTTGATGAGACAGCCCTCGTGTTTCTGTGACACGCTCTTCAAAGGGGAAGTGACTTCATTAAAGAAACATCAGGATGCATGTGTTTCCTCAGGATGTCGTATACTGTGTGATTGGACAATCTGATCTCATATATTGGAGCAGGACTAAATGAAAGCATCGTACAAGCGATCAAAAACTTTTAATGCTGTCCTTTGTCATGAGTTACAGCTGTATGTTGAAAAAGAAATAATCTTAAGCTTCTTCAGTGTTCAGATCTTGGAAACGTATCGTCGTTTTGTGACACTCAGGTTGTCCATGAATAACAGTTCAGAGACTCAACGAAACCTTTGAGCCTCAGCGTAGAGGGAGGAAGTTGACCCCCAAAGATTCAATTTAGAGTCTACATAATATAGCATAGCTAGTGGAAGATTAAAGATGAGGAAAAAAACAAGCAAAAAATAAAAGTTTGTTTCTTTATGTATTTTGTAGCATTGTCTGTGGATTTTTTCAAAGAGGGGTCCCTGGCCATAAACCAAATCAAATCTCCTCCTGCTTATTTACCGCAGTAAACCGATATGTCGTTAACCTGATATTGGCCAGAAACTGTTGGCACAAAGTGCTGCGGTATTGCAGTACTGCAAGTTTAGCTGTGTCGTCACGGACACAGGGTTGAGGTCCTGCGGCACGGAGAGGTTTGGGAAACACAGCTGAACATGCAAAAGTCTACTATTCAAGAAAGACTTTGTTTCAGAGAGTCGTTCAATGTCACATCGTCAACTAGATTTTGAGTATTTGCGAAAACTTCTAGGGTTGAGATGGAAGTCACACCTTCCTGTTGACAAGTGATGGCAGAATTTAAGACCCGCCCGTGATGTCTCAAACAAATCCATTCAGCAACACAGAAAGGGGACGAATCAGAAAAAAAAAAGAGGGAGTGAAAGACTGCAAAACCCTTAATAATTCCAACAAGCCGGTTTTGCATTATGACACATGACAGCAGCTGCTCGCCGAGCTCCGGGCAGAATTGCAGCATTTGCATGCAGGGAGGTTGGTGCTGTGAAGGCAGACGGAGAGAACCGGAGAGTTACTTGGACACAGATGGAATGAGACTTTCTCCGAAATGATTCCGAGCGCCGCATGGGCGAGCATTGACCTCCACCTCTTTCTTTAAAAGCCTGTCCTATCTCCCCATTGTTTATCTCTTTCACTCGATCAATCTGCCTCCATCCCCGCGTTTCTTCACCCTCGACCGCCCACACCTCCACCAGCCTGACTGCCGGCCTCGCCGTGAGCTCTGCCACAACACAACACGTCACGCAAACATGAGGACTCACGATGTCACCGCAACCGTCAGGTGCTTCTTTATGCATGTGTATAGAAGTCATTTTTATTATTATTATTTGCTGCGTGTAAATAATAATAACTGTGTGTGTTTGAGCTCTTCACAAGCTGTATTTCCATTACTAATGTTGACGTTGTTGATATTCTCGTCTAAAGACTCCCAGGGCTGCGGCCTGACGCCCCTGTCTACCCGGATCCTGTGTTGTTTGTTGGTGTTCATTGGGCGGGCCGTACCGACACGTTAAATTCCCCCCTGTGGATTCGAGAAGTGTATTCATCCATTCACAAAACGTCAGTATTTCACAAATGTCGAAGAAACACGACTTCCGTTAAATGAGAAACGCAATTAAAATCAGTGTGTTCACGCCACGCCATCGTTCTCCCGCCACTTCCTGTCGTCGTCTTCTTCGTCTTTTCCGCCTGTAGTAACATCCGGTTGTTGATCACGTGTTTCCACTGCAGTTTGGCGAAAAAAAAAAAAAAAAAAACCTCATCCTGGCGCAGAAACATGAGGTTTCTTTTCTAAATCGACTCATTCATGTTCGGAATTCCAATATGTGCAGTTATATGGAAACCAATACAGTGGAATGTAACCCTTTGCGTGGATGTGTGTGTGTGTAGCCCCTTTTTCTTAGTGATGTGGAAAAGAGATTCAGCCAATCAATGACCCTCTCCCCCATCCTGACACAGCTCCAGTTTTTGGACCCTCTTCCCCGCATTGGACTAAATGAACAGAGGCAGAAGGACTCCAGTGATCCAGAGCAGATAAAACAGCAGGGAGACGTCGGGTGGACAGCAGGCTGATCCTTCATCAGAGGTTGTTAGAGAGGAGAGAGAGGAAGGAAGGAAGGAAGCGTGGAAGTGAAATACACGTCCTGATGTCCACCAGACACGAACGAGGCCCCGAAATTCACAACTTAGACCCAGAGGTTGTAAACATGACGCACGGCGCTGCATAAATAACACGTTTTATGATAGTGAAGCTGTTTTTAATGAATGCGTAAACGCTTTCTGAAACCAGCAGATGTTTTATGGTCTTATTGATTTTTATTTTTTGGGTTTTGCTTTTGGTGATTTGTGACTTTTGTTGTTGACATGGTAACGATGATGCAGTTTAGAATTATAAACACGTGACAAACTCCTTGACTTTCACACGCTAATTCTACAAAGATGAGGTTGTGAAGACAGAAGAGAGGAAGGAATACAAACTTTAGCTTTTTCATTTTTTACTAAGAAGAAACTGCCATATTTGCATTATTTGCTGATATAATAAAAACAATAAAAACTTAAACAGCTACTGACTCTGATGCACCTCCTCTTTCAATAATTACTAAGTTTTATAATGTTTAAAAATCTTCAGATTCCTGCTCCATAGACGGCTGTCTGTCTTTAACCATATGGGCCTAATCAGTTTCTTTAGCGCAGATCTCCAGCTGTTGCCATGGTGATAGCCCCAGGTGGCAGATTGGTGGACGTCAGAATCCACGGCTCTTCTTACTGCGCTGAGCTATCAAACCTATCTCAATTAGTGGCCGACAATAGTCTCTCTGCAATTATTGTTTGCTGAATGGGCCAATTAACACACTTGCCACCCTTCATCTTTGTTAAAAATTCTCCTGCCTTCCACTTATTCCGAGGTATCTCGGCCTCTTTAGCCGGCCAGCGCTGACGCACGCTCTCGCACGCTGTTCTCTGAAGCCGCTACGCTCCGGCAGTCTTCACTCCTTTCCAGCCCTATGTTGTTCTCTTTTGCCTTTCGACTGCATCCGCTCTCACTGCGGGACAGGAAGAATCACAGCAGAGGGCTGCCGATTTAAACAATAAAGCAACCAGAATTCACTTAACAGTTTTAGAGTAAAAGTTGAACATACCTGCAATTTTATACGAGTAACTGGGATTGCGTGATTAAAAGCAGTGAGGTTATTGGTAACAAAGTGAAGTTCTGTAGTTTATTAGGAGTGTAAAGTATAGGCCCTCTCTCCTCCATCCTGACACGGATGGGGGAGTTTATTGGCCTGTCTAATAAACTTAGACAGGCTAATCATTTGAGCATTAGCTTTGAGCCCTGCAACACTTTTTTTCTCTCTCTTTGCATTCTTTGGTAGTGTACGTCTTTTGTAAAGAAATTGCTCGCCTGAGTAATCCTCATCTCCATTTAGTGTTCTGGGTGGGATTTCTTCCGTTGAGGTAGATTTCTCCGGTTGAATTTCTAAAGGCAAAGAGGAGTTGTACATTACTGACGTCAATTTTCTGCACCGTTTTGGAACCGGAGTCCTGATGGTTGTAGTTTGGCAATGGCAGTGAAGGAAGTGAATGAAACGGTTTAGACCAAATACTGAGCAATTAATATCGGAGAAAGAGGAATGTTTAAAACACTTTATTGCTGGTAAAGATCTTGTGGCTCTCCTTCTAGCGGGAATGTTTACAGTGCATGTAATTTCTGGAAAGCTTCATCGAGCACATTACATACGTCACGGTTAAAAGTTAGCGACTGGGTAATATTTAAAACCTCAACGCCCACGCTTTGAGCAAGCAATTCTCTCAACAGTGACCCTCTGTGAGAAGAGAAACGTAGCACAAGGGGCTGGTTTTTCAACATCTTTGGAACGGTAAAAAGATGTTTTGACCTTTTCATTTTCTCTTCAGCAAACGTTCAGTTAAAAGAAACACCATGTCATGCTCACAACACTCTTTAGTGTGGATGTTATTACTGCGTGAAAGTTAGCTACTTTCTGTATCAGTACGGTCTTTAAAATGAAGTAGAGAAAAACTCCATTTAAAAATCATAATGTGCTGTTCAGACTGACAGCGAGAGAGAGCAAGTCTTTCAGAAGGTAACAGAAAGGCGTTGCACTGTTTTATCTTCTGCCAAAAAATTCTAGATCTACAGTTGCTATACTAACACTTGAGGACTCTACATGTAATTATATACCTATAATAGCAATGCTAAACATGCTTACAGTCCTGCTTACTAATATAATAAGTTAAAAATCACTTTAGAATAATATTGTCTTACTTAATTTTGATCTAGAATGACTGAAACAATCTGATACTGACCACCTGAACTAAACGGGCCAGAAAAATGATTTGGAATTATTACCTTATTGATGACAAATATGCTATACAATTTTAGTATATTGTCTTTATTGCCTTTAGAAAAGCTTAAAAGTGCAACACATGAACTTAGACAGGCTAATTACTATTATTACGTGATCTAATCTGGATCGTTCCTTATCGATCTTTTATAAAAGGCATAATTCATATATTTCTGTCTGGAGCACAGTGTTTTAGATAAATCATTGTAAAATTAGCTGGTTAATACTTGCCTTTCATTGATTAGAATTTTATATATATATATTTTTTGCTAATCTGTGGTTGTACAACACCCACCCACACTTCAGACCATTGAACTCACCAGAGCTGCAGCTTCATTACTGACTGAGGTCCCAGAGGCCAGATCCTGTTTATTTTTACACCCAGCAGTCCAGCCTGCAGGTGGGAAAACAGAAGAAGTGTTCAATGTTTTAAATGGGGTTTCTGTTAGAGAGAAGCCTTCAGTGATTAGTAATTCAACCCCGAGTGTTTTATTAATAGATGATTCAATTCACCGAGGAGAAAAAAAAAAATGCTGATAATGAATAATATCTGCTTTGTCATATTCTGGATTCAAGATGAAAGTTTACTCTGAAAACAAAACTGGCACATAAACCTTTTTATCGCCTCCAAAAGCCTTTCTAAAAGTTGCAGAGTGCAATGTTTGGCTTTTTTGATTGTGAGCGTGTTGTCGGTCCTGCTCCATCTGCTGCAGCTCTTTCAGCAGACTCAAACTGTGAGTAAAGCCGAGCACACTTCAGGGAAGAGCGCTCGGCTCAAAACTGTCCTCCTCGCTTCCTTTTCTGTGCTTCCTGCCCAAAGACTAAGTAGATATTCAAACTTTGAAAACATCGCAGAGAAATTTGTTCTGATACGGCAGACGATTAGGGCCAAAAGTCTGACTTTGAGCTCAGAGCTGACCATTTTTTTTCTCGAGTTAAAAGTCAAAATTCTGTGAGAAAAAATGTCTGAATTCTGGTATTAAAGTCAGAATTCGTGCAGTGGTCGTAATCCTTTTCCATGGGACTTGAAATTAAATTCACAGTAAATAGTTATTTTAAAGTGTAGTTTGCTGTGACGTCGTGTACCGTTATGAGATGAGGAGTGATACTGACTCTGGCACTGCATGGTGGCGTTCATGCAGACTACGGAAATGTCATGACATGTTTCCTGTGTACAGTGAAATGATCAACAGATTCGTCAATCTGAGCATTTGATGTTAAAACAGTCACATTTTTGTTTTCATCTCTAAACCTGATTTTTTTTCTGGTGTGTGTGTTTTTTTTTTTTACAGCTGTCTGGTTGCCTCCTTATGATGGAGTGTATAAACTACACATAGAAGGAAAACAAGATAAATCTGTGAATTTTGTACAAACTGTAGGATTGTTTTTTGTTTTTTTTTTCTACTGAACCTGTTATCTCTACATGTTTCCTTGGTGACGGGTGGGGGTCGGGTCTGGGGGGCTGGGTGGGGTTGAGCTGCAGAGTGGGGTGGGTTGAGGTGGGTTGAGGCGGGTTGGGGCGGGCCGGGGCCTGGAAGTGAGATTTTTCTGTGAACGGTCTGGGACTGTGCAATGGCTACCTGTATTTATTAAGAGTATTCAGAGTATAAAAGTGGAAAAAAAAATGTCATCTTATGATAAATGAAATAAAGTGTTATATTTGCATGACTCTCTGTATTTTCATCGGACATATATTTACTGTGGTGTGCAATAATGTGGTGTCTCAATCAAGTGTTTGAGAAAATGAAACCGAGGAACCCACAGTCACTTTCTCCTGTGATAGTAAATACACACATTTTGGCGATGGTTCCTTTTTGCACAGGCTGCGGTTGGATCTTTCGTCGTTGCTTCCTCCTCGTTTCGTCCACAGCGGCTCTCAGACGTCTGCACTCTGCCGGTCACTCTGAAGGGTTTTGTTTTGCCGTGAGGGCTCCTGCCCTTGTGGCCCGCTCCGTTCAGCATGCTAGATTGGCTGGTGGATGCGAGCACTTGACGTCGCCCTCCTCCTTGATGGGAATGTATTGTGTTTTGACCTTTAAGTTTTCTCAATATCCTCCTCTATCCCCTCTTTGGCCTCCCTCCCTCCCCCCCGCCGCGCCATGTCACCGTGAGGCCCGGCAACTCCACAACTGGTTTGAATCACGGCAGCTGCGGTAACAATGTTTTGTTTAACAGTTTCATCCCTTTTCCTGTCTCCCTTACTTTGCTGTGGCCGTTTCGCCTTTCGCCTTTGATTCCGGCTCTTCTCTCCCGTTGTCTGTCTCGCTGCCTCTCTGTCTGTCATCCTCCATCCACGTGGCTTTAACAAAAGTGAGAGTTAATGAAGACAATTGAACAGTTTAAAAATAATTTATGAAGGATTTCACAAAACGAGTTTCCACACCTGATAGTCCGATGGACTCGGTTCAATTGGGGACAAGAATTGCAACACTAGTGACATTTTCAGCGGGTGCTTTTCTCTTTCACACTAACAAACCAGAACCTTTGAAAAACCAGTTCCTCCCCTCGCCTGTGGTGGCGCTGCACCAAGAACCGCAGAAGGAAACATCTGGAGAACGTTTCCATGAAGACTCTCAGCGCTTCTTCACAAGATGTCATCAAAAAATGCAGCGGTGTTGATTTTTAGCGAACACTGTGTCGTTCTTCACTACACGTGTCGTCAATTGAAAACATTTCAGTGCTATTTGTAATATTGAAACTGAATGAGCCGAAAATGTAACAGTAGAGGGGAAAAAAACAAAAATTGCTTTCTGCCTCGTTTTAATGTGAAAATTGGGGCGGCGGTAGCAGCGAACACACGTCCGCCATCATGATGCGACGTAAACGGTGAGTCTTGAACATGAAGATTGTTTGCTTCAGGTAAGAAAACGCAATTTCGTCCAAGTACATTGCAATTTTTTATTTTCCTTTTATTCCACATTTTACAATAAATTAGGTAAATTAGTTGTTTGATTGTATCAGACATTGACTCATGTTGCTTTTTCCCATTCCTTCCCATTCTAGAGCTTCCAAATGAGTTCTTAGCTTGTGTTTTTTTTTTGTTTGTTTGTTTGTTTGTTTTTTTTGGTCCATCTGTTCCATACGTCCTCCATGATAGCAGGTGGTAATTACAAGCCATAAGCAGAGGGATCTTTGTTCGTCCCTTGAGTCTGGATTGGGATAAAACCGGACAAATTGCCCATATTGCCGTCCCCAGTTGAGATTTGGGCGTTTATGGTAATGTAAGTAAAGCAAACGTCGCCCATCATGGGATTATTTGAACTATTGGTTCGATAAATTCAAATCAGCAAATTATTTAAAAGCAGTTAGTGCCATTGCACGACTTGACATCAACCTAATGAGAAAAGAAAGAAGCCTTCTCAGAAACTGAGTTTTAGCTTTTCGCTAGGAAGGAAGAGTAATAGGGCCGTGCTAAAGAGAAAGAGAGAATAAATTCAGAAAATCTTGAGGAAAAAAGTCAGAATATTGCCATAATAAAGTCATACGAGAACAAAATCAGAACATTACAACAATAAAGTCGCATGAGGAAAAAGTTGAATTAATATGAGAATATAGTCACAGTATTTTGAGACTAAAGTTCATGGTATAACGAGACTAAAGTTCATGGTATAACGAGAATGTAGCTGCCCTAGGACAAAGTTGTAATCTAACTTGATTCACATGTTATTTAGACTTTATTCTTGTAATACAACTATTCACAATATCACAACTTTAATTGTGTAATTTCTTCTTTCACTTTCTTAGTATGGCTTTAACCCTCAGAGAAACAAGATGAGGTTAAGAACTGAAGTTTCCATTTACACTTTATTCAAAATATTTAAAAAAACAACAAATATTTATAATCACCTCAATAATCAATGAGTTCCTAAATGTTAATGTTGTTTCCCACATGTTGACACGAAGGGTCACTCTAGACCTCAATCTTCTATTTGCGCTGACAGAGTCAGAATGGTGAACTCTACTTCTACTTTGCTGTGCTCAGGAAGCACGGCGCCATGGAAATTTGACACTTTTTACTTGTTTCACATCAAAGTTTGACACAAGTTATCTTATTTTGTATGTAATAATACAAAAATCTGTTTCCAGAAAATGTTTTTATGGCACTACTTTTGTAACGCCGGTCTATTAAATTCTGAACGTAATGAAAAGGTATGCTCATTTTCAATTCCAGGCCTATCTGTTTGCATTTATTAACCTAATCTAAAGATTTTATATCATTTTAAATTTTTTTTTGCAATGTTTTGCAAACGATTTTGTACAGAAATCTGAGAAAAGTGGTGACTCTAAACAGCCGTTAGCCAGTGAAAAGATTCACGGCGACGTCCAAGCTTATCAATGTATCTTTGCATCCAAGTGTCAACAGTACAACAAACTGAATAGTGCAAGAGCTACGCAACATGTTAGCATATTTTTGAGAGAGATGTCAGTTTGACAAAAAAAAAAAATAAATCCTTCCCTCAGTCTTTATCCCTCAGTTTTTATCCAGGCTCTTGGTAAAATGCCATATGCCACTGAGGACGATGTGACATTTCAATATGTGACTAAAGTTATCACAGCGCAGTATAATACTCCCTCAGCAAGGACATTCCCAAACTTCACAGACAAGAAATAAAGATCTCCTTTCAGAGAGTGCAAAAGAGACTAACGCCGTATTTCAACACGAAGAAAACATTAGCGCCTTTAGGTCTGCAGCTTTTCACAAAGCTGTTGGCCTTTTTCTCCGTAACGGAGAAGAAGGCCGGTCAAGAATCTGTAATAAATGACATTTTTTTCATTTTTTTTTTTTTTTTTTTGTTGTTGTTTTTATTGTTTCGTTTTCTGCCGTGTCTGGATTTTCTGTTTGGGCAGCACAAATCGGTCTGAAAGCCACTTTTAGAAAGCCGACTGCAGCTGCAAGAGCTGGAGGAAGGACTGAGAGCACAATGTGTTTGTCTTTTCTCTCCTATTGACATTCAGCCTGTAACAAATAAAGGTAGAACACATCCTCGACTGGCACTTTATACTTTGTTTTCCTTGATGAAAAAGAAGCAAACTAACAAAAAAAAAACAATTACCTCAGAGTATGTCACTGCTAAATAAAAAAAAATTGCGAAATAACAGCTAATCATTTGCTTAAGCTAACTTGAGCGGGAGATGATTCCCTGTTAAAAGTCGCAGGCCTCCATTTCTCCTGCCTGATATAATCACAATTTTATTAGGAAAAGCCTGTTTTTACTGTAGCTTTCAGTTATTGCCCCATTGGGATTTTAATATCAGCTGTGAATGTGCTGCAGATTGTGAAAGATTGTGTGTGTGGTTCAATTACAAGCTGATTACTTCTTCCACCAAAGGCCAAACATTACGCAGTGAAAAACAGACGTATTATTGGCTCAGCTCTGTTAAAAATGAAGTGTGTCTCTCTCTTGCTCTCTCTTTTTTTATTTTTGTACACACCTATGCAGTTACAGTGCTGTGTCAGCAGCCATAAAGTCAGACACTGAGAAATTTAATGTGGCCATTCATCCACAGTGACCAGGCTTCCCTAAGACTGCGCACGGAAAATTGCCTCCACTGTGAAAATAGGCAAATGCAGAGGCTGCCGTTTCAAAATCCATCTCTGGGAGAAAAAGCTGCTTTCTCGCTCTTGTGCCCCATAAATAATATTTCTTAAAAAAAACTCTCTATCATATTCGTAAATGGCATTTTTTTCTTGTGATTTATTCATTGAAATCTAAAGCTACTGAAGTGCTCAGCTTGCAATTAATCTGCTGTTATATTTACACATTCCAATGAAGTGAGTTGATTTTCACTCAAAATTAATTCTGCTCCAATAAATATATCAATGATAATTTATTTTTTTTATTTTTATACAGCACTAAGTTATTCTCCTAAATCAATTTGTTATGTTTTATAGTTACCTTGTGTCCTGGACTGTAAGTCGCTCTGGAGTATAAGCTGCATCAGTCAAGAAAAACATATTCAGCCCACTGCACTGAACCCCATTGAAAACCTCCTGGTTATTCCACCAAATATCGACCTCTGAACTCTTCCTGAGTTGAAACTTTAGTGTCATTGTTTCTAAATGAATATCAACTGGTTTTATGTGCTTCTTTGTGATGGTTCATTTGCATCAGAAAGAATTGATTTTTAATGCATCAGTCAAAAAATGTCATAAATTTTTTTTTTTATATATATATATTATATATATATATATATATATATATATATATATATATATGTATATATATATATATATATATATATATATATATATATATATATATATTATATATATAATATATATATATATATATATATATATATATAATATGGACTGGAAACCCCGAGATCAAAGTGGGAAACACCCCCAAAGGTGGTGGAGAACGCCAGAGCTAAGATCCTGTGGGACTTCCAGATCCAGACAGACAGAATGGTAATGGCGAACCAACCAGACATTGTCGTAGTGGATAAACAACAGAGGAAAGCCGTTGTGGTAGATGTAGCAATACCAAGTGACTGCAACATCAGGAAAAAGGAGCACGAGAAACTGGAGAAATACCAGGGCTTCAGGGAAGAACTGGAGAGGGCCTGGAAGGTGAAGACCACAGTGGTGCCTGTGGTCATCGGGGCCCTCGGGGCAGTAACCCCCAAACTGGAGCAATGACTTATATAAATATATAAGTTACAGGACCTGCCAAATTCTGAAAAAAAAATGTTCCTACTTCTCCCCAAAAATACAGTATTCAACTAAAGCGATTTTACTCCACTGTATTTGAAACGATGCAGATTAATCATCACTCTTGTACTTACTTTAGCACAACAACATGCTGAACCCTTTTCTAAAACAGAGTGCACACACTGCTCGACATGCACAACAAGGCCTTAAAAGCCCTCACAGACACGCCACGAAAATGCTGCATAATAATTTATTGGTGCAGCTATTGACGTGGCGGCGCAATCATTTTTTCACACAGCTGGCACTTCCTCACAAAGGCTGCACGCAGAGAATCCCTTAAACAGATCTGCCCACTGCCACGGAGCAGGGATTACACAAGACTCTGACCCGCACGCTAATTGCTGAGCTGGCAGTATTTTTTCCCTGTTTATCATCTAATTAATATGCAAAGTTTGTTCTGTTTCCAAGAATCTAAGAAGAAACAAGATGCCACACGAATGCAGAGAAAGAAAGAGAGAGACGGGGCGATCAGGAGGAGCCAGTCTCTGACTTTTTTATTTCCAACTGGAAAACAAACTGTTACATTGTTATATAAGGGCTGGAGCAACAAAGACCATTCACGAATAGTTCATCTTTGTCTTTGTTTCTTGGTTTGCGTAATTAACATGTTGTAGACAGTGTTTGCATCAAGGTGTTTGTCCTCGGTTCCTTGGCGTGAACGTTTAGAGTCCTTACATCAAACTGCACTGCTGCTAACAATGACCAAAGCTAACTTCATTCCCAGTTGAATTATTGCAAGATTCCTCGTCTCTTAGTTCACAGCTCGATGCTGGGAGAGCATCGTGCGTCTGTCGATGGTTTCAAAATACGAACACAGCTAATATTTCAAATAATCACAAAATGCATAAGAAACGCTCAGCCAGTCAATCCGTCTTGTAATTATTACGTCAGTTTTACACTTTTTAAAGTTTTTTTTATTTTTTTTATTTCTGAAAATAAGACCTTGTGTTTAGCGACACGTACTGGAATTCCCACTCCAGGAAATGTTTTGTTCGTGAACACATTATCTCTAGGGACGATATAATCGGCACTAATATCAATATCGGAACAATATTAATTATCTTTTAACAAAACGGTGTTGGTTTACTGAATGAAATTGGGCCAATATTGACAATCGATATTTATTTCCATCTTGTTGCAGAGAAACAATGGTGAACGTCAGTGGCGTGGTCGTTCTTTTCAAGGATAGTGAAATAATCGGAATTCTATTGTTACATTGTGTATTATATCGGTTATCGTCCAAAACTTTCTAAATACCAAAACGTGAACTTATTGCCAGAAAACAGTTGGATGTTTGTTTATTTAGCTCTTCAAATGTCTCTTGAAGATATTAGGGACTCCAATGGAAGAACAAAAACATACCAAAAGAAAAATGTGCATCATAGTTCTCTAAAACAATTTTGAGTCATTTTTCTATTCGTTATCAATATTGTCAGTTTGAAGTCATTTCATTAATTGCGTTCATCACCAGAGGAACGTCAACTATTTTGTTAACGTGTTTTGTCAAGGATATTCTAATTTACTGAGGTACGAATGTGCAGCCAACAGTTTTACTGGTTGAAACGTATTCCTGTAGTCAATGAACCAGTAGTTCCACTATTATAGATTTTAACTACAATGCGAGTAACATTTAAGGACTTGTTTTTGTTGTTTACAACATCCCAAATGTCATTTTCAAAGTTCTCCAGTTTTATTTTATCCGGCTCTCATTTCAATGGCCTCTCACGGCTTTCACCGTCTCCTTTTGACTCCACTTTACCAACAATTTCCTCTCCTCCCTCTGTTATTCCGCCCCGGCTCTGCCCTCATCTCATCTTGTAAATGCGCCGGTGCTCAGGGAGTCAAGGGGGCTCCAGAATCCTCTTGTGAAGTTGGCAAGAATCCGTCTGGCTAAATCCGTCCTCTGTCACAATGCGGCACTTTTTTAAATATTTTTTTTTATTTTCTTTTAGCTTTTCTTCACATTTACATGTGAGGGGAAAAAATAGGTCAGTTTTTGCATTTTCCTGCAAAAGATCGTGTATGAAAGTAAAAACATTTAGGATAATACTGTAGTTGGAATCAACACCTGAGGCCTCATAGTAAGGATGTCCAGCTGCTGCCAAACCACATTTATTGACTGTGGCTACGTTAAAGTGTAATAAAACCTTTCATTAGAGGCTACAATACATTTTTCCGATCACTTTCTGGGCCATTAAGTGTAGGTATTCTATAGATTACAATTCAAGATCAGGTACAACCTTTGAAGTGTTAAATTCAAATAATTATAGTTTTTTTTTTTTCTCATAGGATAAAGTAATAAACTCTCAGGCCTTGAAGAGGAAAGCTAAGCTCATTCCAGCAGTTCTCTTATCTTTCACACAACCCCACTCTAAAGCATGAAGCATAAAAAATGTTTGATAAAATATAACCCTGTTCAAAGCTAATAAAAGAAATGTGAACAATACTTTAAAAATTTCCAACAGTGGAAATGGACTTATTCTGCCACCATGGCAGTTCGTCCAGCATGAAGGTTTCAGTTCTTCAAAAGCATGTTGCATTTGCCAGAGAAAAATAAAGATCAGTCCCAGAGAGTAACGTGTTTTGAGCATTTTGCCGTGAATGTGGCCTGTTCTAAAATTACTTCATTTCAGGAAAACTCAGCGGCATTTTACGATGGAAAAAAATTACCAAATGTCTTGCATTTATTGATCAAAGTTTAAAATATGTGATCTAAATTTAGAAGCATATTGATTTGATGAACACAAAGACTGGCGTGAGATAGTTTCACATGCCATTTCCCCACTTTTTATATAACAGCAACATGTGCATTTTTAATAATGGCCGCAAAATGTAATCACATTATAATTTTGTGCTTATGTTTTGTTTCTTGACTCATTAACACATCAATATTGTAGTTCAAGCAAATTCCATGCTTTATGTTATTTATGTATTTTAGTGATATCGTTCACTTTAAAAGGATGACATGAGATTCTCGCATGGTAAGGAAACTGTAAATCGGTACAGATGAAAATCTGTTTCAAAGACTCTTCATGTATTGTTTTAAATCTCCAGCGAACAGCCTCCTGGTGGCTCACCTGTAGCTGCCACTGAGAGGAGGACTAATTGGTGTTTGGTTGTAACAGTGGCCCAAGAGGAGACTCTTTGACCTCTGTCAGACTAGCTGAAGTAACCCACCAATTACGTTCTCATTATGCAGACAGAGTGGGAGTCCAATTATATCCAACTAATAACATTCATTTTTGCATCCAAATTTGATTTATTGTGTGGATAAAGTTCTGTATGATGTGAATTTGTACTTATGCGTCCCCACAGATGTGGAAATGTAAATAGTGCATGTTAGTTAACCAATCAGAGGCATTACAGAGCCATGATAAGGCGAGTTAGCATGATGATGGATGAACAGTTGTTCTGGGCTGGTAAGTTGTTTCTCCGCTGATAGTATATCTAGTACACAAGTATGATTGACAGCGCTAAAACCCTCCTCCTGACTCCAATTGGCCATTTATGACCAGGAGCTGAACATTTCTTTAAATAGCAACATTAGCACTGGGAGGAAGTTTCATCCTGTACTATCATAACATGGTGAGAGTTTTCACAAATATGTAAAAAAAGAAAATAATAAAAAATGTTGCAAAAGTTACATACGGCGGCTTGAGAAGATGACAAAAGGTCTCAAGCTTTATCTAATCCAAAGGATTCCGAAGCACAAGAATACTGCATTAATTGCGCATCCAGTGTTGGAAGTACGGTTTATGTATGAAGAGTTTCATCGATCCCCCTGTGATGAAAAGACAGTTGTGCAGCAGTTGATTTTCTCTCTGTAAATCAATGACTTGCATTATCAGTAGGAGAAATGCTGTGTTGGGGTCAGGGGTTACGTCTAGCACCAGGGTGCATATTGAGTTTAGGTTAGGTGTTTGCAGTGTTAGGTTAAGGGTGAAGGTCAGGGTTAAGCGATAGAAATGAATGAAAACATGAACAATGCAAAGTCCTTGTGAGGATAGAAAGACGTCCTCTGTGTGTGGAGCTGGAACTGCTAGCGTAAGTGGTAGCTGTAAAACAAAACAAACAAAAAAACAATCAATAATGTAAAAAGAATAGTTCACATTAGGAATATTGATTTTTAACCATGCCCTCATTACTGCACAGCTTCCAGTAATAGAGACGAGTCTACTGTTCAAAAGTGGATTTGTGTTTGTCTTCGTTCTTATAATTATTACAGAATCACACCTGCAGCCAATCTCTATTTCCGTTTCATTTCCGGCATGTGTGTTTTAGTTGGGCGCAAAAGCGTTTGATTATTGATGCACGGATGGGGAAGTTAAGAAGAAAAGTGCATGCTTCTAACTCGGATCTTTCTTCCATCCATTTACACAGGAGCGCCGTCCAACAGAGGAAATGGGGCGGTGGATTGTGTGAAGAGTCGTTTGTCAGCCCCGTTGAAATGTTCCTAATGAGATTTCCTGGGCTGTAGTGTAACATGGTTGCAAGGGGAAGCAGAGACAGAAAGAAAAATGAGACTGATTTACTCATCATGAAATGAACTTCTTCTGTCCTTTACCCCAGGCTTAATAAAAATAATTGAATCAAACTTTAAGAACTGAACATGTTGACACCATGGAATTTAAATATTCTTTTTTTCCTTTTGAAAGTATTAAACGAAATTTGAGTCTTCGCATGTAATTGGTAGCTGTGGCCAAACCATTTTGGAACGAGGAGCGAACAGATATTTTCTCGGTGCAACACAACACAATTTTTATTCCTCACATTTCAGGTTAGATGTACGAATCAGGTTTGGCGTTTGTTTACTGTGCTAAATGACAAACCTGATAGTGACGCATGTGAAGCTGCAACATTAATTGCTTTTATTGCAACAGATTGTTCTGAAACCCCAAATTTTGAAAACAAACAAAAAGAAAACTTTCAGATCATCAAAAGTGCTGCAGCAAGAGTTCTGAAGAAAATTGAAGATATTGCTCATAATGACACTTTTAATGCAAATTTACGCTAAAACTTGCATCAAAAGTCTTTCAAGTATAAACTTTGCAATAAATGTGTCATTACTTTCTGAATGACACTTCATGACCACCCATAAAGTCTCCCTTATGTTTATAACAAGTATCACGTTTATAACAGTCGTGCAAGGCTTATCCACACCCCGTCAAATAAAATGTTACCTTTTTTTTTTTATGAGACTTTTTTAGGAGAGTCGGTCTGTCCATCCACATAATGACATCTGCAATGAAACATACTGTATTGCTTTCTGTTGTACTGGCAAACATTTTTTACACATTGCATGCCTCCACCGTGTTTAGAAATCGCTTTACATTCCCTTTGCCGTAACAAACTCAAGTGAAGCGCACAAAGCAACAGGCAACAGTGTGACCAAAGTGAGAAATGACAAGAAAATGTTCGAAAATGAAATAAATGAAACACCTGGTCCCATGCCGATAGTAACAGAAGTGGTTCAGTACACACTCAGGAGAGATTTTACTGTTTTAACTAAACCACAAGGTTGTTGTGCTGCACAAACGTGCCGTGGTCTGCACTATCCATGAAGCGGCTGGACTGGAAAGGGCAATTTAAAGGTTAAAAACCTGAGGTCACCAACAGAAAAGCAGAATTTAATATGCTTCGTAATCTCTGTCTAAACAACAGAGAGCTTAACTGGTAAGATTAACACCTAAAAGAAAGCCTGTTTTGCGAATGTGCATAGGATTGTCTGTTTTAATCATCATCAATATTTTTATTGATACAATTGGAGAAGAAAAGTAAAGAAAGGATATTAGAACAATTACCCTAAAAAAGAAGAGGAAGCAAAAGAACTTTGTAAAAAGTAATACAAAGAGGAAGTTACGTAATTTGGCAAAAGATAGATATAAGCACATAGGGCCATTAATTACCTATTAAATACTTCCACCACTGCATAGACCCTCGGTGTAATTCAAATTATTCATCTGAGGACAGAAACGACTCACTAGTTTGCTACAGAAATGAAAACAAAGTCGAGGCAGGAAGAGCGAGAGAGAGAGAGAGAGAGAGACAGGTATGAAGCCGTAATGAGGGTTCAAATAATGAAAAAAAAAAAACATTAGAAGAGAAAGCCGAGACAAGATTCGCACAAAGAAAACAATGTGCTAGCTAATTGTTAATTAACCAAAGACCAAAAAAAAAAAAAAAAAAGCCCAGCAGCAACCCGGATTATAAGAGCCAGGGATAAAACGGAGGTGGAGGTGTCCAGGAACGGGAGACAGCCGCCGCGTTCACCACAAATACGCAGAAGATATGAAAGGGAGGGGAAGCAATGCAGAGGCTTAGGAATTAACCTATTAACACAGCTGGGTTGTCATGCAGTAATCCTCTTAGGACAACCTTTCGGAGCGTAAAACAGTGAGAATGTCAATTTAGACACTTTCCATGTTCGTAATTATACCCAATCTCTGACTTAGCAGCTTAAGTTGCTTGTTGACGGACAGGAACTTATAGAGTAGGATATTCAGGTAAAAAAGTGCCACTCACCAAACACATTACATGCACTTTATGCTTTATGTCTTTGCAGTGATTCACCACTGGAAAAAGCGGGTCACTCCCTCGGCGTCAGGGCTCAATGTTTGCCTCAAGGGGAACAAGTTTAAATAGAAGCAGAGGACAGTATTTCTCAACCTGTTTTGGGTTGATTATTCATTATCCAGGTCCTTCACCACAACACCCATCAAAGAATTTATAGATTACGTTACACTGCATATTATTTTATTATTAATGTCACTATCACTGTTGATGTTTTGATTTTTATGCTTGCATCTGTATTTTTTGTCAAAAAAAAATTCCCAGAAAACAAAAAAAGCAATGCAAACAAAAATGGTTTTTGGAGGGGTCTAAGAAAAACGCAGCGGACATTCAACGTAAAACTGGTAGGCCTGATAGTAGCCAATCAGTGGGAAAAACGTCCTTGTTCTTTTCCACTTGTTAAATGTTCCACAAAATGACCAGATGAAAGACGTACAACAATGCCATTAAGATTCAAAAGTGCTGTGGTGGTACCGTTTCATACCAGATCACTTACAGAACTTATGTTAACGCTACAAAATGAACGCTCTCTATCGAGGTGTCACCCATGGAGGGATTTCTTTATTCAAATGGGTTCATTTTTCTGAGGGATATACCGTGAGGGTGTCATGACATGTTGATAAGAGCCATTGTCTGTTGCCCTTCCATGGAAGCGTGCAGCATTTGACATGATCACGGCATGTCAAATACAAAAATCCTCAATAAAACGTAAAATATTTGAAAATCAGACAAGTGAATCACAGCAACGTCATCAGCCGGTGTGGCGCCGAACTGGTGGGAAAAAATAAACGGAGCAGTGAGGTGCATGGAGGAGGAAGGCTTGAGATCTCTGGAGGGTGTGTTGATGCAAATGGGTTCAGACAAGTATGCAGGAGCAAGGTTATCGGTGACTGTAAAGGTAAGCAGCAAGAGTTTCAAGTGCATGCAGCAAGTTGTGGGAAGCTGGAGAAGTTCCTGAAGGACGGGAGTCGTTTTGAAAGCAGGGCAGGCTCTTGTGATGACTCAGGCTGGCATCATTCAGAATCAGGAAGTGTATAGGGACACGCTCACTCTGAACATAGCCTGAGACTCCTTACAAAGACTCCACGGACTTTTTGAACTTCTGCCATTGGCACAATGATTCCTCAACATCAAAAGCAGAACCACCTTTCCGCCTTAGACTGCTAAAATATGAAACTGCTTGATGTTTAATACAGTAATGTTCAAAATGTTTTATCTGTCTAATTTTTCACACAAAATGTGTAGCATGAGAAACAATCCCTTGTTTATTTTGTAATGCCATTTTCTTTACAGTTAAATTACACTAAACTAATTTAAAATTGCTTTTAAATACATATTATGCGATTGCCACAATTTTATTACAATAGACAATTGCGACTGCACAGTTTTCCATGACTTGTCCTAAAGCCATGAAAAGACTTGGACTTTGACCTATTATGCTTCCTTTAACAGGTCAAGTTAGGATACATGCACAATTATACATCCGTACAACTTTGAAAAGCAGAAATGACGCCTCCTGCACAACAAACAAGAATGCAGCCATGTTTTCCAAATGGTAAGTCAACAGCAAAACTCTTGTCTTGAACAGCAGCTATTGCACATCAAACACCAGCTGACCAAACATGCTGGGCTGCTGGCTGACGGACAGAATGCTGATTTGTGACTTTGCATTCTGAAGGTTTTTGAAACGGCTCATATTCCTGCCACCAAAAAGAAACAAACTAATTGTAGAGATAATACTTTCTCTTTGAAGATTAGAGAACCTTTAAATGTTTTAGATTCACCACGTCCATGTGGTCTGAACTAGTCGTTATGCTTTACTCCACAAGACTTGCAAATAGTTTCGTACCAATTGTATTTTATGTTATAAAAGACAAATACTTTAAAGACTAATTTGAATATGTGTTTTACTGCCTGACAGAAAACAGAATCAATTATTCTCGATGTTTTCACCAGCTACTCTGGGGACAGAGCCGAGAGGATACCAACCGTCACCCTGTAAGAAAGTCGGGGGGGTTAAGGCATCTGCTCATGCTGCTTTGTTTACAAGTGTGAGTCTGCCTTTTTGACAACTTTGCAGCTAATTGCGTTCCCTGATTACCCTGTGGAACACTCTGCTGACAATTTCTAGTATTCAGTGGCACAGTCGGCTATATTTTCTGAAATGGGATTCCGCAGAGTAGCTGCTTGAAACTCAAAACAGGACGGAGGCGAAATATTGCTGCATGTGTCGGGAAATTGGCGATGCTTTCGTGTTCCTGGTCCCGGGGATTTATTTAGAAGATTGATTTATTTAACAGCATAACTTTATTGTCAGCTTAGCTTTTTTTTTTTTAAAAAAAAAAAGGTTTTAAAGTGGCATTTATTTGATAGTTAATTGAGAGGAAAATGGGCGATGAGAGAAGAGGGGAGACATGCGTCAAAGGTCGCCAGGCCAGAAATCGAACCTGCGACTATGAAATTCCAACGATCTGCGAGACTCACAAAACACACACAGTACGCCTGAGTCTGTCCACCATTTTCTCAGAACTCCCTAGTATAGCTTTAACTTTTAAGGTCAACGGTCCAGAGCAACAAAGTGTGCAGAAAAGAGGTGAAGAAGTGTTCGCAAGCAGGTTGGAACGTGTGGAAGAAACAGTCAGGTGTGATGTGTGATTAGAGTATCAGCAAGAATGAAAGGAGAGGTGTAGAAGTCAGCAGTGAGATCAGAGATGCTGTCTGGCTTCGAGTAAGCGTTGATGAGGAAAAGACAGGAGGCAGAACGGCAGGTTGCACAGCTCAAGATGTCGATGTTCTCTTTGGGAGTGAAGAGGAAGGATGGGATCAGGAGTGAGTACATCAGAGGCACAGCTCGTGTTATTTGTCTTGGAGATAAAGTCAGACAGGTCAGGTTGAGATGGTTTGGACATGTTCACAGGAGAGACGATGATTGCATCGAGTCTGGAGCTGAAAGGAAGCCCAAAAAGGCCTCGCAATCCGACGCTCTCTCGAAAAGCGCTTCTCAGTTTCGGCCACTTTCGGGACGTATTATTTCAGCTATTCTTCATCCGTCTGCACACTGATACAAACAGAACAGCAGGAGGTCATCCCAAGGACAGCGTGCGGAGCATAGTCATAAGTGTTGAAGGTGGCGAGGGCATCTGTCTTTCCGTTTTACCAGCACAAGTCATACAGAGCGGGAACGGTGAGCGCAGAGCAAGCACTGGAGTCTGACAGTGATGCTATTTAACGCAACCATCTACCTCCAGGGTCAAAGGTCTGACCGTATCATGGATACATTGTGAAAGCCCAGGGCAATATGTTCATGTGCATGCTTGAACAGAAATATTACAAGCTTTTCTCTGAGCTGACTCCATGTGCTCATATTGCGTGTTGGTCAAATTCTTTTTTTTTTTCTGCTGAAATAAAGAAACGTTTAAAATATAAAGTGAAAAGGGAAGATGCATTTCAAGACTTTGAAATGGGATTGGTCTAAAGTAGCAACCACAGATTGGCCAGATTTGCAAAAAAGTTGGAATGACGAGTAAAAACTGCAAATCTGCACAATTTCTTTTTTTTTAATATGGATTTTTGTTTTTTCTTGCTGTATTTGACAGTGAATTGACAGGAAAGCAGGTTGTGAGAGAGGGCAAAGGTCAGCAGAGCTTGAACCTGTGGCGGTTAGGTCAAGGACCTTCGCACGTTGGTCGGGCGTTTCCAGCCGGGGCTCCCAAACCATTAACTTTATTACTGAACAAAAATAAAGCTAAAGTGGAAAAATCTACGAAACAACAAAATCCCCAGTTATGGAGAAACTTCCCTAAGGTTTAAAAGGAGAAAATTGAAAAATAAAGGAAGAGGGTCACAACGGTTAAAGTGGTGGTGAATTTGTGCAGTCATACAACCACAGGAATCATTCAAGAATATGCAATTAAACCCCCATTAAAAGAAAAAAAGAAAAAAAAAGTCTTCCTGAGATGCAAGACTGTACCTGAGCAGCAGTAAAAAGAGCAAGGCGTCCCCGGAGAACAGCGCCGTGTTTGGAACACAATTAGGAAGAGTGCTCTAATTAAACAGCTTTACTTTACCTGTGTTTTGAAGAGGGTCATCTAAGGTTGCTTTAGCTTTACATAACACCCATCGACCCTCAAATCTTAATTAGATATAAAGCTTTCCAGCTAGTTACTTTGGCTTGTGTTTGTTTGTTTGCTCTTTTTTTTTTTTTTTTTGGTTGATGCGTAATTGCATAAGGGTAAAAGCAAATGAAATCGTCTCGAGCGTTTGCCGACGTGAAGTCCTCCGCGCAAAAGCGGCTGCGGCGTTCACGCATTTATTCAGTCAAACATAAAATATTACACATTCAAATTGGAATTTCACTGTCGTCAATATTTGTATGAGTTCATCAGCTCTGAGATGTGTCTGTGATTGGATGTGACGTGACTAATCAAACATAATCCGTTTCTCTTTCAACCTCGTCTGGGTTTTTTTTGTCCCCCCTACCCTCCAGGTTTCACAGTTAATCACTTCACACTCGCAGCAATCTTACCCTGTAGAGACAGAAAAAAAACACACACACACACAGCACAGTGATCCGTGTTTCAGAATTGGGTTTGGTTGTGACAGAAATCTGCAAAAATGTCACCATGTCACGATCTGACACCTGAGTGGATTTGTTCCTGGGAGGAAGGGAAAGTTTGGTCCACTTTTACATTATAGCATCACGCCATGACCATGAAGGCAGTTTGCGGTACAGCAAACTCATTGATGGTTTGATCTTGACGAACAGGCCTGCCACAACAAATCAATTAATCCCATAAATTAATCCCATGATAAACCGAAGAGAGCTCCATGATTTCAATTTGGACGATTTCTCTCTTTTCTCTCTTCTCTACGTAAAACTAAATGACAAAACTAAATCAGTCTGCTGCTTTGGTCTCAACCTGTCCTTTTTTTAAGGACAATTTTGTTTGCAAAGACTTCATAATTTATTTCGTTTGTTGTTTTTATTTATTTTTGTATTTTTAAAATGTCTTCCAGTTCCAGTGTTAAATGTTCATCAGAGTGTAACATTTATTGATCTTTAAAAATGTGTCCTTGCATCATTCTCATTATATTACTTGGAAATGGCCTCAAAATAACAATGTTATAGTTTATTGCGATAACTTCAGGGACAATTTATTGTCAGGGTAAATTTATTATCGTGACAGGCCAAGGGCGTAGCAGGTGGTAGACAATCAGCGGAGCTGTATGATCATTCTCCCTTGACCTTTGACATCAGCAAAGTATTTTCTTTTATTTTCTGAAATAGTTCAAGAAGACAGTCTGGCGCCAGCAACCATGCAGAGTTCAGTTTCACCCCAAGTCCTGCCTACATCCAAACACAAACATTTAGAGTATATTTTTTCCCCTCTGCCTCATTTTGAACTCAGAAAAACAAAATTAACACTGGAAATATTATTGCTGTGGATAAAACTACCGACTATGGAACGTCACTTTTACTCTTTCAAGATTTCAAATGTTTAGGACAAAAAGACAGAGCTGAACCTATTCAGCTGAAACAAACAAAAACAAGTCAGGAATTAATTGATTAATTAGTCATGAAATGTATCATGAGTGACACTTTGACGCAGACAAGACTGGAGCGCTACAGTTCAGGGTCATGAAAACATTCATGCTTTTTATAGATTCCATGTTGGGATTAGGATGGGAAAAGAAATTTTGCCTGCAGTTGAGCAGAAATAGGTTTCCTGATATGCACAGCTTAGTGCCGAAAAGTACTAAGCTAAACAAATTTAGCAGTCCCCATTTTTCACAGTCAGTTTTTTTTTTAAGGTTTCATTGGCATACAAAGGCCAACTTCATCCCAAGAATACATCTGGGCTTTGGATGAATTGCAATGGCTTGGTTCAAGGTTACGGGCCTCAGGAAGAAAAAGTCCAATAAAACAAAAGGAACAAGGAAAACACAGAGAACAAGTCGAAGGAGGCTGGAAGCTGTAAATTCCTTTTTTTAGCAAAAGGGGAAGAAAAACCTTTTCCAAAAAGGGCAGAAGAAATACAGCATCTCGGATCAGAGTTGCTTATGGAAGCAGCACATCTTTTGCTCCCGTATTTCATTAAACTTTTTATTTAATCAGATACTTTTCTCCTGTAGCCACTACATCCACATAGAGGCAAGCTCCTGAATGATCACGGCACGTATTTCTGAAGCATTCTGAAACCTTCGAGGACAAAATGTCAGCACAACATGAAAGCAGCAGAACAACAGACGCCTTCACTTCTGCAACGATAAAGCATTTTTCTAAGTTAGCCTTTTAAGGCCAGTTTGCTCTCTGGTGAAGAGGTGAGCTGAAATCTAGATGAAATGGTTCAAACACAAAGAACAAAACGCGGGATAGGAAAAGCGTCGCCATATGTATTCCAGATTGCATCGTGAAACAGGAGTTGTTTCAATCCTGCTTCCTGTCACATTTGACTGTGACTTTGTTTCTCGTATTTGGTTTCAATTGGCTTTAAACTTTCGCAAGTCGGATTTACAAAAGTAAATGGAATCGCAGCAATTTCAAAAAAAAATTTTCTGTGTTGGAACAAGGTTGTATATTGTGTACTGATGTTGTGTTTTTCGCAAAACTGCAACGGAAACACTTCTATCGAATGTCACTCCCACAGAAGACGTCAGGAAGTGATGGGAAAATGATGACACTGCATGTTTTTAAGTGGCTTATTGCACTGAACAAGCCTATTCATATAGGCTTGAACACATAGGCTTGTTCAGTGCAAGCCTATGTGAATTAAAGACACATTGAATGTGTCTTTAATTGCATTTCTTTTTATTGCTGGAAATAGCAATTTCTCAGCCACAGCAATTGTTGTAGAAACACAGCAATTACAAAATGGCAATTCTTCAACTTTTGTGGAATACCGACAAAGTTTTGAGCACATATGTTATGGAAACGCAGCGACAGAGTCTGGGCAACAGCTAAAGATGTAATTATGACTGAGTTGGAAGGACAGGAGATTTTTATCCTGTTTCCCATAGCAAGTATTATGTAATAATAATTATGATAAATACAAAAGTTCGCGAATAAATAAAAGTTAAATATCGCAGTGACATAATGTGCCTGACATAATGTCCTTGATAAAGTGCATTTCTTATGTGCAAAACAAAATAATTTGTAAAATGAGTGCAACATAAACAGTTTGCTGCCAGCTTTTAAACTGAAAAAACTCATCACCCTTTAAAAGGCTACTTTTAATTTTTGGAGCCATTTCAGTCTTAGTTTGTATCTCAGCTGAAACAAAGCACCTTGGTCCTCCTGCCTTGCAGCTGAGCTCAGCGTCAGCTCATTCACAGCCTGCAGTTAAAAAATGTACTCTGAGTGGGGCTCCATGCTACTGTACGCATCACAATCTAAGAGCAATTTCCCATGGATTGTTTTCACTCCATGCAGATAATCAGACCTTGATTGCGAGCAACGTTGCTAACCGCTCACTCAACAGCCAGATAAAAAAGTCGAGCAATTACATACAGGCATCCTGCAATGAAACAGGTGCCTTATTGTCAAACCAGGAAAAAGCACATAAAAGTGGATATTGTTTTCAATTTGAGGCACTGACGGAAAGAGAAAGGACTTTTTCTCTTTTTTTTTTTACATGCTCTGGATGTTGGTCGTCGCTAACCTATATTTTTCAGGGTAATCAGTTTGCAGTGTGTTAATCAGAATATTCGTTATGGTGCTGTGGAGTTTCTTAAAGAGACAGACACCCCATTTCCAGGCGGTAAATTTCAAAATCGATTACAAACTTTAGCGATGCTGATTTTACGTCCATGTGACGCCCAGCTTGATCATTGTCCATGTACATTAGTGACTCTTTTAAAGACACATGGATAATATCTGGGAAATCATTTTGTAAAAAATAATAATAAAAAACAGTTGTCACCCTTACACTATTATTTGTACAAACATAAACACTTTTTATTACCAACACGCCCAACAGATTCTCCCGTCACAACATGACTGCTCTAGTCCTTCCCCAGGGCTAGAGACACATCTGTTAGTGAATGGCCTGTTTTTTAAAAAGGTTTTCTTTTTTTGCGGAATAACCCTGGTACGATAAATTGCCAGATCTGCTGAAGTCACAGTGCAGTGTGACTGAACTGCAGTGTTCATTTGGCTTACCACTGGCACACAATAGCGCCCAGATTTCCATTTAAATTTCCATTTGGTTCACTCACCATGCCTGCTGCTGCTGTCGCTGATAGCTTTCTTTCTAGGTACACTTACCACATTTGGGAGGTCAGTGCTGCTTTAATGGACTCTCAGAGACAGCTCAAGGCCGAGGTGGGTGTGAAGCATTTAGCATTTTCAGACAGCAGGGGCGGCTTCTGATTGGCTAGGAATCAAAAACTGCACTTTCCTGAAACAGAAAATGTCTGCCCTGTTGCTGGTTCTCACTTAACTACAGGCTCCTTCAAAAAACTATTTCACCAAATCGTCTGCTGCACTTGGTAATAATTATGTGGCCTCTAAATGTCGACCGGTACGGGTGTCGCACTAACTGACATCTGAAATGGTTATTTTATTGATTGTTTTGTTTGCAAATGTTTGAGGCAAAAAAAAAAAAAAAACACCAAAACGAAATACAGCGCTTTTCCTCCTTTGGAAAAATGAAATAAAAATTTTGTCCAGTTCTTTGGC
This sequence comes from Poeciliopsis prolifica, assembly GCF_027474105.1. NCBI lineage: Eukaryota > Metazoa > Chordata > Actinopteri > Cyprinodontiformes > Poeciliidae > Poeciliopsis > Poeciliopsis prolifica. Next base: position 328,450 of record NW_026562420.1, on the reverse strand, counting down.
AACGATGCCACCCAGGTAGTGTAGCGCCTACAGTCCTGATTTATGAATTTATAATATTTGAACAACTAAATTAGCCGTATGTTGGTGTTTTGACCATCATCTGAATCCACTTAACTACATCTAAATCCAGCTTGGGCTGCGTTTCCTAAAGGTATCTGTGTAAGATAATGTCGCAACAAAGCAAATCTAAAATAAACTGCACTGTCACAGAGTCGGGGTGTGAAACCCCCTCATACTCTGTGACCGATTATGAAGCTGATAACTTCAGTGGCATTTATTAAGGAATGTCTTCACTTAAGAGGCATGTCCCTCTTTGGTCAACAGAAAATCTTGAATTAAACATGTGAACATGCTGCTTTTATTCCAGGAAAACATCTATTGCTAGGAAGACAAGTGCTGTTGTGTCTCTGTTTGTTCAAGCACATTAGCACCCTGTCGCTGCAGTTAGTGCGTGTTCTGACCCTTTCAGTTTTCCTTTTTCTCAAAAGAGCAGCATGCTTAATTTTTTCTTGACATCTTTTGGAGACAGATGTAGAAACACGTGTCTCTCAAACACGCCCCTTCTGCCTCTAATCTCCCCCTGTTTTCAGGCTGCAAATGAATCCTACCTGCACAAAGTCACCACTGGCATGTAAATGGAAAACTTTCTTTGTCTGGGAGAAATAAAATATAGCACAAATAGAAATCAGTGTCTTTGAAGATAACACCTGTGCTAGTCAGCAAATAATAATAATAAAAAAAACTAATTGTAGAACATTGAATTAATTGTCATGAAGCAAACACAAGCTTCATGGAAGAGACAAAGGAGAGACGCTAACAGATTTACTGATAAGCATTGGGAAAATATGATGAAATATTAGCACTAGACTAAGAGGGTTTTTTTTAGCACCAATAACAAAAATAATGCTATAATTATATGACAGTGTGGCGTATTTTGTCAGTATCCTCACAATGCTGGGGCTGTAACGCTTCAGGTGTGTCTGCTAATGCATCTGGAGTCCACAGTCTGAACTTGTTTTCGAACTCATTGTCTTTTGTTCGGACCGTTCCTCTTGAAAGTTTCCAAAAAAAGTCCCCCTGTCTGATCAGACACTGCAACAATAATGTCACTATATATAGATTTTAGCAGAGAAAATATTGCAAGAAGATAAAAATATAAGGAAAAAGTCATAATACAGAAAGCAAAACCTAGATAATAATCTAGACCAAATATGATTACATGAATTATTATTACTTTGTCCTTTTATTAATACTTTATTCTAGTAACTCTATGGGTTTATTCTTGTAATAATTCAACATTCTCATGTTATCATGACTTAAATCTCATACAATTATGTCTTCTGTTAATAATATGACTATTGTCTTGTAACCACAACTTTAATCTCATATTATTCTGACTTTCTCATTCGACTATTTTCATAGTATTATTTTATTATGATAATATTTTATTTCTGTGTGAGGTTTTCTTCTAATATTACTTTGTTATCAAAATTAACACCTGTCTTCTTAGTTTTGCCACACCTTATTCGTAGGAAGACAAAATTAAGTGAAAATCTGTGAAAATTGTTGAAACTACAGCAGAATTTTTTTATTGTGCATAAATGGCACAGTGATCTAATTTAACCAGTTTTGATTTGAGTTTCAGATACAAATTCATATGCATGTTTTCACTGATTATATTTGACATTTGTTGTCAAAGGCTAAAAATGCAAGAACCACAAATCCTGGTATTCTTTGGTGCAAGTCCAAGTGAAGAGAACCTGCTGCCAATAAAAGAGACATGTTTGAACTTTGGGTCTAAAACAATTTTCCAAAAATGTTTTGCAGGACGGGATGAACTATTTAAACGCTTTTCACCTCGAAATGTGTGCAGATTTAGCCACTGACGTTTTCAAATAACGCCTGAAGTGTGAAGCATTTATCTCCCTGTGGCTGAGAGCTACTTGGCAACAGAACCAGAAGAACAACTGAAGAAAACGAGCGCGCATATCCTGTTACTGCGGTAATGACTCCATCCAGCCTTCCACCTGTAAAGCCTCGCTCGTTTGACATGTCTCCATCATCGATCGCCCACTGGTCCCCTTCGTTTAAACCATTACATTCCTCAGATTCACCGCAAGGACATGTTTGATGTTTAATCTCCTTCATTACGACTTCAACACACTCTTCACTCTTTCGCCCATGTTTTTCTCGCTTTATTTTGGCGCTCTGCTTCCCCATTGCGGTTCCATATTCTGGCTTCCTTTTCCTCCACTCCTCCCCTGTTCACCACCTTGTTGTCATCAGCTGTTCCTGTTTGTCAGACCGGCTTTATGGGAAGTTACAGCAGAAAACGAGGTGTGGACGGAGGGGGTGGAGGACCAACGCAGTGTTGACTTGCATGGATCCCCCACCCCACCTCAACACAACAGGGTCTTGGACTAGCCCCCTGGGAGGTTTCGGGCGTCGGGGAGGGTAGTCTTGGTGTAAGACTGCCTCGACAGTAATTGGCTGTCTCTGAGCGGTTCTCTTGACAGCTGGCGGGTAGATATTGCACACCAATTTAAAATAAAAGGGAAAAACTGTGGCAGAGAGGTGCAACATGCCTCTGTGATTACACCAAAAAAAAGGTGAGAATTACTGAAAAAGTGACAAGACAAGAGAAGTTTTACTGTTAAAAAAAAAAAGAGAGAGAGAGAAATCCTTCTTGGTTTGCTTGCCTGAGGGAACAAAGTTAAAAACACTAAGCAGACTATTCATGAGCACAAACATGAAGAATCTCTTGCCCTGCAGGACATAAGGTTTGCTGTATGGTTCAAATGCTTTCCTGTTGTTTAAGCTTTAAAGTATGTGTGCATCTACACATAATGAAACCATCATGACTACAGAGTTAAATATCAAGCTCAGTGCGGCATTCCTAACTAAACTAATTCGTAGAAATGCACCGGTCCGATGTCGATGTCTGTATCGGTCCTGAAATCAAAAACATTTTTAGATAATGTTTAGGTCAATTCAGCACTGTTTTTCTGAATCGGGCCAATATTAGCCAATGCTGAACTTCCGATATTTGGATCGGTACCAGAAATGGAAAAAGTGGATCCCTGCTCCCTACCAGTTTTTAAAGGCTAATTGACTGCTTAATGGAAGAATGTAGAAGCCTGTAAAAGTGAAAACAGTTATTTTACATTTAATAATGTCTACAAACTACAAACTGCTGGTGATTAGCAAAGGCATAATCAGGTCATTGCAACCACATCTGTCCAGCGTTTGCATATAATGTGTTGGACCAATGAGGGGTGCGTTTAACGTTTCTAAATGATGAAACGCTGGCAGTCCGATGACATCATTTACTTAAACAGCCTGTCCTCTCATTCCATATAAGCAAAGAGGATATGCAATAATGTGCCAAGGCCTTAGTTTTTGCCATTTAAAATGATGAAGTGCTTTTATTCAAAGTAACAAAATACAATATATATGCTTTTGTAATATGTAGAGTAGTGAAAGCAGCAAGGACAAGCTCAACTTGAGCTCAAGGTAATGGATCCAAACAGCTTAAAGCTTCAACAAGTTTGAATCTTTCTGCTTTTCACTGCAAAGCAGATCTGGCAAACAGTAAGAAAACATGTTAACAACCTCTTACCTTCGCGAGCTGTTTTATTGCAACAACAATATAACAGCTCACATCTTTACTGAAAGGCTGAAAGATGCTATCTGCCAAAAGAAACCTGACTCAAAATACAAACATGTCTATTTGGATTTCTGACAGTTTGATATGAGGACGTCTGCACAGATTAGAAAAAAGTACAAAGTTAAAAAAATAGTGCTGTGGTTTTTAACACTCTTTAAATTTGTTATTTTTTGTATTTTTTCCATGCTTGCTCGGCCTCCCAATGACACAAGCACATGCTTTGTGTATTTGCTTTATTTGCTTTGAGATCGGGTTCATCTGGGTTGCCAGATGTGATGTAATGTTTTCTCACTGTGGCTTTCAGTGGGAAGAATAAACACATTTCCACTCAACTGCAGATCATTGTTCTGCTTTCACTTTGAGATTTATTTAGCTTTTTATCCAGTTGAATGCACAGAATTTTTTTTGTGTAGAAATCTTTTTTTTTTTTTTTTTTTAACTTTGTAAAAAGTAAGTACATCCCATCAGTTGCACAGTGATATATGTAGTTTTGATCTGATAACTACATGGTTTTAAGATATATAAAATATCTCTGGAAAAATTCACACAAAACCTCAAATTATTGATTTTCACCATGTTATTCAGAAAATATAGATGAAGTGGAGACTGAAAAGTATGTGAATAAATATACAACTCCCTGTGTACATATAGAAAATATATTAAGTTATGGAATTTGAAGATATGTATCCTTTTTTTCCCTATTTTTTAATATGCAAAATCAAAGATGGAAATTTTGCAGAAGTTTTTTTCTTTTTTTTTCTAGTATTTTCAGTATCACTTTTATAAGTTTGGCACAACTCTGAATCACACAGAAGAATACAGCCATGATAAAAACACACCGATCTATATACTTAGAATCGCACAAAGTGATTGACAAGTTTCTAATGCTATGCTGAGATTTCACACAAGCAACAATCCTTTTTAAGGGAAGGTGTCATCTAATCAGATTTTTGGAATGAAAACCTGAACAGAATTTTTCACTGCCTGATTTTGACAGCTTGTCATAAATAACACTTGTAATTTTTTTCCCTTAAGGGTGAAAAAAACACCAATTATGTTATTTTCTCTTTAGGAAGAGATTCAATGGTTGATATTTAGTTTTTTTTTGTAACATTTAATTTGTTATTACACTTATTATTCTGCTCACAAAGTTTCGTGTAGCTCAAATTCTCTCTCAAGTGTGTATAAATACATTCTTCTTTCTATTTATTTGTAATGCTATTTTTTAACCACTGGTCTAATAAATCAGAAGTGATTATTTTTGCCTTTATCCTTCTTTATTGTTTTGCATATCTGTATTTTATTGCTCATTGTCAGGCGTTACACGAAAATACAATACTAGATGTCTATATTGGCAGTAAAATATTGATTTGAGACACGTCAATTCAAGTTGTATCAATAACAGGAATAACCGAAAGATCAAACTACTAAGGAATAATTATGTTTATGGGCTTCCTTTTACACATAAAAAACTTCTGTCCTTCTGCACCATACTCCATAAAATCATCTTCACAGGACCAGTTATATTATGAAAACATAAAAGTCCATCAGTGGCAGAAGTATAAAAAAATAGAAGAAAAAAAATGAAACAGGCAGTAAACATTACATTGTGTCAAATGCCATCATCAATAAACTCAAAGAGGTGACATTTTGCGGGTAATTCAGCCACGTGATTCGGGTGAGCTGGACGCGTCGAAAACACTCCTAGGTTTGCGGAGCCCTGATCTAGTTTCCTTTAGACACATTTTTAGTGTGGGGAAAAGCGAAGGATGTCAGTAAGAGTTGACTAACGCCGAACCTTTCAGTCGTGCTGCGGTAAGCCCCTTCGCATGCTGAGAGCGATGTCAGACGTTCAGATGAAATGGACAAAAGTGAGATTATTTTAAAGGGATGAAAGAAACAGATGTGCGACTTTGTGATGGCGGCAAAGTGCTTTTATGTTCTTCTAAGTAGATCACCCATTGAGATTTTAAAAAATAACACAATGAAGCACTCAAGTCAGCACATAAAAAGGAATTTTCAAACCAGGTAAATAAAAATAAAAAAACTTTTTAAAAAAAGGGCAGCGGAGAAAAGCACTCAAACCAAACATCCGCTATTTTCTGTTCAGGTATCCATTACTTTCACCTTTTAGTAATTGATGTTAACTGTAAATCTATATATCAAAAGCTTTTTGACAGAAACTATCAAAATAAAAGCACTTCCTGTTCTGCTCATTCAAAAGTTCTACAAATTATTTGTTACACTTTTCCTCGTTTAGCACATGGTCACTTATACATTAAATGTGAACATCTTTACTGTTTAATATTGAGAATAAAAGGTTTAAAACATGGCTGCACGGATGCTAGCATGGCTGCTAGGTTTAAAGCCCAGCCTGAGGCCTTTCTGCATGTTTTTTTGCCTTTAGCCTTTTATATTGTTATATCATGTCACATATCTGTATTATGTTGGTTATTGCCAGGCTACACACCAAAATAAATTCCCAGATCTCATATTGACAATCAAGTGTGTCTTGTTTTAACTTGCTACATGAAACTAACAGACTTTCGTCACTTGAACTGTGGCTCAGTGAGACACTGAGACCCGAATTGACAGTTTTTTTTTGTCACAAGTGAATTTCTGTGTATTTTTTTTATTTATTTATTTTATGTGGTTTTGGTGTGAAAACGCTTTGAGTGGTCAGTAGTATCAGTAAAAAAAAAAAAAAAGAACTGCACAATATAAATTCAGTTTACCATTTAGAGAAACTTGTGGCATTAAAATTCATGCAACAAAGACGGTTCTTTCAGGTTCACTCTGAGCCGCAGGCAACAAGCAGGGAGGCAGAGTCAATGTCAAATAAATATATATGCAAATAAAGAAAGAAAGAGATAGAAACCGAAGTCACATCAAGTTGTAGAGAAACTTGGCCGATTCTTGCTAGATTTGAATAAATTATGCATTTTTGACGTGACAGCCAAATTTAAATGAGATTTTTAAAAAAAATAGTTTTAATAATTGAAACAGGGCATTATAAATGAAAAAAAAAACATGACCGAGCTTCTAAACTAAAACAAGATACAGTATAAATACATTTAAATCTTGTATCTTGGCAATGCTAATACTAACTTGCCGGTTTTTAATTGTTGGACGAAGCGCTACGCTCAGTTTTCCGCAGTCGGTGAACTAAACAGTCTCTGATCTTACAGCAGTGAGGTCATCTGAGCATTATTAAGCTCCATTAAATCATTTGGTTTACTGTTTGACAGCAGCTTTTTGCAGCTGTAACCCCGAAACGATGAAACAAACAGTACATCCACATTCACCTTCACACATTTCTATGATTTATTGCTGGATTTGAATGTACTTCACGAATTGAAACAAATTAAATATTTAAAATTTCCTTCAGTGGATTATTTAAAAAAAGAAAACAGAATGTTATTGGTGAAATACATGGATGAAAAAGATCCAACAGCACAGCACATCAAGATGGCACCATCTCACTCAAGGCCACAGAGAGTAACTTTCATTAAAAAAAAGGTTCAATATGTAAGATTGAAACAATTAATCTGCTTAATAATCGTGATGAATCGATTATTGAAACCACTGTCAACTAATTTAGCGACCGATTAATTGTTAACTGGAGTAAACAGACTCGTGGAGGCTACAATACTACAATTTGTAGTACTAGAATACTACAAATACCACAATTTGTAGTATTGTAGTTTAAATCAAAGGAAAACAAAGACATATTTTATGTATTATACAATATTAAAGGAACCTTCTCTTTCCTGCTCCTACCGCAGTCACGGCCAGAACTGTTTCGAGTTCCTGAAAGTCTGCAATAACTTTTGGAAACTACAAGATTTTTGTACATCCGTAGAGGATTACAAAATATGTGAAACTTTTCTTCTTCTTTTTTTTTTTCACGCATAGCTCCTCAACAAAATTTCATCCCAACTGAGACTGAGTTCAATGTCAGGGGAACACATTAGCACAGCCCTGTACCTGAGTGCAGCGAGCAGGTGCAGGTTTCCACCGGGAGTCAGTCTGGATGGAGGGGAAAATAAGAAGGCTGCAGTTTTTCGACTCCATTTTCCTCTGCTAAGATACGTATTATTCTAGCTGGGGCAACGAGAAATCTCACGCCAGGGTAATCTTAAGAAAGAGGCGAGGGCTTAGCTGTGTTCACATTTAAAGACAGAAGCGAATGACAAGGTCGTCTTGCTTTTTCATTGTATGATGCTTAAGTAAAATTATATAAGGTGTTGATTGCCACAGTTGCAATAATGCTATATAAACTTAAGCATATTTTTATTTAAAATAAAAACAAAAACAAAACATGAAAAAGTGAGCACTTTTTGCTTTGAAAATGTTATTGACAGTGGGACTCGATTAATAATTGAAACTCAGAACCTGCAATTAATTCATCTTAATTTATGACATTTTAACCGACAACTGCACATGCTATCGACAAAATATTTTAAATTCAGAAAGCCCTTTTTGCTGGTAGGACATTGAATGCATGGACATATGAGCTCCACATTTAAAAAAAAAAATATTTGTTTTTATTTGCTATTCAGGTGACTCAACCATCAGATTGGTACAGAGTGTCATTCCATCCATTCAGCTTTCGAGTGTTTCAGGAACTCCTGATCATTCATGGAACCACTTTGAAAAATAAAAACAGAAATGTGAACAGTGAATGTCGACAATCCTCGGGGACGTCTGTGCTTCTCGCAACATGTTTGGCATTGAGATGCTACTTTAGGCTCAAACAGCCTCAAAGATGAGCTAACTCCTCTTAGCACAACTTGTTCAAAGTAATGGTCTTTTCTAAAGACTCGTAAAATTGTTTTTTTTTCAAAGCAAAACTTAACCTCAGGGAGATAAGAAATGCAGCTTTGCCGTTCCGTCGCTGATAATGCCACCTGTGCATCAGATTTAGGGATGGATGTTAAAAAAGTAAAAAAAAAGTGTACAATTTTTAAATTCTTTAACTACAGTTTTTCGCCTCCTTGGTTGGATAAATCTTATCGCAACTGGAGGAAAAAACAGTTTGGCATAAATTAAGAATATGTATATTAAGGATCCATCTGTCTACATACCCATCGTTGTGTGTAGTTGGTGTTTTGATGTGTGCTTCTGAGTCTTGTTTGTGTGTTTTAAACTTTGAAAACTTACAATGAAATATACAAAAAAAGAAGTGTACAATTTTAAATCTTTGTACGACTTGCTAGCAGAAATCAACCTGTACAGCAATCCTTACATGCTACAGGAAGCCTCCTTTACAATTTTTTTTTTTTTTGCAATCTGATGAAAAACGAAAGATTAAACCTTTTAGGTCCCTTGAGCTCCCAGGTTGATTAATACACTAAGATGCACTCTATGCATTTCTATACTTCCCATGCACTTTTTTTCCCCCTCCTCTCATTATATCATTCCCAGATGCGAAATATTTGATGTCGACAAAAAAATCATCTGCAGGGTATTAACTTCTAAAAAAGAAAAAACATCCACCACCCACAGAGCGTCACTAATTTTAGACGAAATGCCGAGCAGGGAGGATGAGCGGGATGAGCTCCGCATGGCTGATGTGATAAGATATTGTTTGACTGACTATTCAAAATTAGCGCAAATAAAGTCAGACTCTTAAAGGCCATGCAAACAGGCTCGTCCGCACAGACATCAGCATCATCAAAAATCAGATGCCAGCTGCATGAACGAATTGTGACGAACGAGCAGAAACACACAAAGTGTACACGCACAAAATACAGGTATAAAAATCTAAGCAATACATTTCTCCATGACCTTGATCAGACACAACACTTACAGTTCATGTAGATTTTCTCCTATGTTAGAAAAGCCCTGTAAGGTTTCCTCTGATTCATATAGTTACTTCTTGACATCCATGAGCGGCTTTAATTAAGAGGCACACTTATTACAAAAAAAAAAAAGAAAGCAAAACACTACTTAGTTGCGGTGTTTATAAATCTGGGTGATTAGAGCAAAAGCACTGTGACTAATAAAGGATTACTTTGGTGCAGTTTTAAAATGCATCTGTAAATACAGTGGAAGGACTTCGCTCTCTGGTTTCTTAATTAAGTTGGCTTGAAAACGTATCGAAGCTGCTTCACGGTCTCATCGCAGGCATTGTGACGGCAAAGAATGAATAAATAAAGCTCACTTTAATTAAAAAAAACAATCAGGAGCCCTGTTTGGAAAAGTTAAGAGAAAAGTCACAGTGATCACCAGTCAAACTTCACATCTGCACATTCTGAACAGAAACGTCACGAGTTTGTTTAATTAGCACCGGAGGGGTTTCCTCCTCAGCATTAAAGTCAATCGTTGTCTCTTCGGAGCCCAGGGACCCGAAGTGGAAAGAAAATATCGGACATTTTGCACAATCCTGTGCATCTGTGCCAATATGAGCAGAATTTGATGGGGGAAAGTCTCCTGTTGCACTGCAGCTCAGGCGAGCTCCATTTTGGCAGAATGAAACGAGACAATATTAAAGGCACTAACCTTCATCGTGCCTTCTGGAGTTTGCCGTACATATTTTTTATAATTTCCCTTGAAACCGAGCAAAAATAAAAAAAAATGGAGGTGTTTTAAATAAGTAACTAAGAATTAAACTTTAACGATTTCTCCAACGCGCTACTGGTCTGGTAAAAACAACAAACTATGAGTGGTTAAACTTTAAATTTATAACAAACATCTGTCTAATTAAAAAAGGTAATATCTGTGAGAACAGTGGTTTAATGCGTTACTAACCTGCTGACAGTAATCTGTGTCGGTTTTGCTAGTTCTTACCCACACATTACCATTTTATAACCGGCCTACGTACATTTGGAAGCAAACTATTTTGTATCCAGGAGTTTAACAGTTCTGCATCTGCTTTTGTCTCTTGATAGTAAAGTATTCTGATCTAAACAGCGACAAGCAATACCTATATTCATATTGCCACCCTGCACAAGAGTAAGTCATAAAACTAATCATATATCTATATATCTTTTTTATTTTTGACTGTGTGCTGACATACAAGCAAAAGCCGTTTTCTAAATTGTCATAGACAAATCTGTCAGCTGAGGCACTTTAACACTGCATGTTAAATAAGGTTTTAAAAAAACTCTACCTGAACTTTTGCTAATTGGATATAATGTAGAAAATGTTCAGCTATTGCTTCCCATTTCGTTGACGACAAAAACGGACAATATCACAGGCATTTTTCTCCTGAGCTGCTGCTGAAACCCTCACCTGCAATAAGCAGCCTGATGAGGCAAAGTGGCAGCACCTGCTGCAACTTTAGTTTTTCTGTGGCCTCCAGATAAAGACCTGATGTCAGACATTTCTTCCCACGCACTGAGTTAGTCTCCAGCTCAGTAGCTGCCCTAACACCTCATCCTGTCCCCGCTCGCTGCTTCGATCAGTTATTCGCCGTCGGCTATTGATTCTGTTTGCTCCCACTGCCGGCTCACGTTGACACGTGTGAGGGCAATTTTTCTATCATGTGCAATTTTGACTTTTAATTAGTTGAGGATTTCTTCCGTTAAAAACAGCACAGTAAGTGTTGAGGGCAAATCGGCCATTTTGTTTTTCCCTCGTTGCTTTTGGGTATGATTCATGTAATGATGTCATTTCCAGATGAAAAGTACCCATGTTTACTGATCTTGGTCTTCACAATAATAGCTCTTTTGGACATTTTATTTTACAAATTTGCTACAATTTTTTTTATTATTATTATTAAAAGCTTAAGTGATAAGCTTTCAATAGGCAATAAAAAAAGTAAGCGTATCTGAAAATAGTTTTCTCTCTCTCTCTCTCTGTGTGATACAGGTAGTTTCACTTTGAATTACTTGCGTCCTCCAGTCTGGACATTGGTTTAACACAAGCTGACCTCCCTTGTCCATCTTTCATACCATATGTTGAATTTATTTTCCTATCTCCAGTCATTCTCATTTTCTTCTCTCATCCCATAATATGTTAATTATCATCACCCGTTTTAAATAAATGTTCACTTCCCTTTCTCTCAGTGTTACCATTAGCCTTCCTGCTGTTTCTCTCCCTTTTCTTTATGGGCCTAGCATCAATAATTCACAGTCCCCTGCAGAGACCAGCTCTTGGTGGACTTATTAAACATGAGTAGGAGAGAAAGACGGAGAGTGATTGGGGAGGTCTGAGAGAGATGCACGGGAGCGGAAATAATGGCAATAGAGATGAATCAATGATTTGCCCGATGTGTTGACAGATCCGTTTTCACCCTAGAAAGCTCAGGTATACAAGTCTCATATTTTGAGGCTTCAGATGATGTGGTTGTTTGTTGCAACAACGTCATCCAGATGGCAAACCCATTTGGATCCCTGCTGCCTGTTGCACACACTATGTTTAATTTATTTAGTATCACTGTGTGTTTGACTTTCAGAAGGGAAGTATAAAAATAAACTAAATTAAAACTCGTCTGCACAAGAAAGCCAATAACATACAGACAGTTTTGATATGAAGGCTTCCACAGTTTTCATAGTTCTTGATGCCATTGTGCAGTAGAGCTCACAATGTTTTTACTTATTGCATTTCTTCTTTTGAAACATCCAGAACATTAATATCTGAGGTGCTAACAAATTTTACTGAGTAACCATCTGCAGAATACCATGACGGTATGCATTGGTTTCTCTATGGGTTTCTTTTTTTTAAAAAAAAAAAGCCTTTGAGAACATGCTAACAGAAACAAAGATGAGGACGCAGCAGGCGCTCGTCACGTCATCCTGCAATAACAGATACGTTCATCTATTCTGGGTCGGTGGGAATTTGCAGGATGATAAATACCACATTAAGATTTTCTCTATCTCTAATATAATTTATGTATGAACTAAACTGATCTGTAATCGCAGAGCATCAGAACTAGAAATATACCAAAAAAAGGGTTAGAGATGAAGTTATAGAGACATTTGAAACAGGGATAGTTGACGGAACCTCATTCCGAGTTTTGGAAATAGAAACTGAAAGCCTATCAAGAGGTCTAAGAGAAAGGTTGGTGAAGGTGAGCAGAAATCGGAGAGAAACTGCTGTGTCCGAGGCGGCAGGAGCATCCTGATGTTGGGATGATTTTCTTCAAGATTCCCCTTCCTGCAGGAGATTGAACCTGAAGCTGCTGTCACACAGTTTCCTGTCTTACTTTGTATTAGCAGCGGGTAGATTGATCTAAAATATTGATAACACCGAGTCGGTGCCCGTATCTGTATTGGATCAATACTAACGGGATAAAATTGATACTTTAGTTTCAGATTCCTTCTTGAAATGTAATTTTTGCGTTGCAGTTACACAACTCTAGTGCACAAAAGGTTTTTCCTCGTTTTGCTTTCACTGTATTTAGAAAACAATATACTTTTATTGTTTCTATTTATCATGTAAATGTGTCATTAAAGTATTTTGCTGACAATTATAAACTACCTAAATTCTATCCAAGGTTAATTCAAACAAAAACCCACAAAATGGCAAAAAAATTCAGAAACAGCGGCTATTTTGATACTCATTATTTGTCATACTAAAATAATGCGTGTCGGTATTAGTATGGATGTTGGTGATATATGTACGTCGTACTGAATCAATACCAAAAATTGTACACCTCTACCACATGTGCTGCCATCAGGCGAATTGTGCAACATGGCTACAAATGTGAATAAATGAATGAAATGTGAAATGTTTGCTCATGCTGAGAACAATAGTGTGGAATTCACAGTAAAGACAAAAACATTACTTTGTTTTGTTTGGGTTTTTTTTTCATCGTAAGGGTTTTTTTGGGTTATTGCTGTGAGGTTTACATCAGAGTTGTGATGAATCTGTTGCGGTGTCACACTGGAATATGTATGGTGAACATGACGAGTCAGATCTCAGTTACTTATACTGAGATTTTTTTTTTTTTAACATGTCTGAAAAAATCCACAGGAAGCTGATTTATGCAGTGATCAAACTGTGTTGGATCTATTCAGAGGTGTGCTATTTTCCTGTCGGGTGTCTATCAATACCAGACAGTTTAAAAAAAATAAAATAAAGAGTGTTACGGAATAGCGGGACAACTATACAAATACACAGCCAGAGCAACAATGCAATAATCGTGTCCAACTAGCAACAGCTAGTTATTATTAATTTAAGCAGTTTCTGAATGGGTTTTATCTGTACCTTCCAGCACCACCGGCCCTTTGACAACATTTATGATCTCAATATGGCCCAGAAATGAAAATGAGTTTCTCACCCCTGGTTTACTGTCAAAAATAGCTGAAAAAGACCAGCTTTCGTATCCTAGGCAATCCCCCCTCACAGGAAATGACTTCCTTGGCACGGTACCGAGTTGCTAACCACTGCAATCTAATAACGCACTGGGCAGTTTTTAATCAAAAAGCGAAAACAAGGTTCTTGATGTCTGAAAGACGCAAGGCGCTGCCTTGAGTCACAGTGAAACGCACACGGGAGAAAAGCATCAGTCGGGTGATCTAAACACGATGTTGAAGTTTTAACACGGCAATGCATTTCTGTGGAATTGCTGCTCATGTGTGGAACAACAATAATAAAAGGGGTTGAACAAAACATTGCATAGAAACGATGGCGAACCTCATCCCCCAGATGTAGTTCAACCAAAGAGAAGGACGAGTCACACATATAAGGAAACAGAACATTGCTTTAATGGGAGACAAACTCCCACTGATTGTTTGGGGCCATCAAAAGTCATTCTGATTCAACCTGAACAAAGACTGCACCATTTAACGACTTAAAGCAAACCACTGAATGAAGCAAAGAGATGAGCATTTATCTGCGTCCCTTTGAAAGCTTTGGACACAGAGTTATGCTTTCATGAAGACTTCCTGTCTACTTCTCGGCTTCTTAGGTCTGACTTCATTATGAAGTCACGCACCCGGCTCTGTGATGCAAATAAACACACAGAGATAATTCTCTCCAATTACTTAATCGTTAAGCAATCCGATTGGTGACGGTTTCTACATGACCGAGGCGTCCGTGCTCTTTAATGATCCCTGCCGACGCCTCCGGCTGCAGACATATTAGTGTCATATTAGGAGGAAATGAAAAGAATCCACCCAAAGGGGCGCCGAGCATCTCCATTTATTTATGGCCTCTCCGGAAACGGGACGTTCTAAAAAAAAAAAAAAAAAAAGCCAAAAGTGACACAGAAACCGGAGACGTGGCGACGACAAGCGGACGCCGACGACACGTCCAGCGTGCGCTTCAGTCAGCCGAAGACAGCGCCTCCGTCCTCGCGTCCACTTTGACGGGAAAGTGACGGTTTGTACGAGGGCATCAGGAATAAAACGAAGAGGCTGAAATTGAAGCAGGGCTGCCGCGTGACAGTTTGAGAGAGCGATGGAAAATCAGACTTTTTTTCAGACTTGTTGAGAGCGGCGAATGGCCGGACGCGGTCAGGATGTGCGCCTCACAGCTAAAGCAGTCGATGGATCAACTTTTGAATGCTGGTTCTCGGGTGAGCCCAAATGAAATGCCATGATTTCATTTGCATAATTTATTTATGAAGGGACTGAATAAACTGTCATAAAGAGACATCCATCGTGACCTAATATTTACAAGAGCTTTATTCATTTATTTATTTTATAAATGTACCACAGTTCTGAACAAGTATTTTTTTCTGGTAAGATTTTGCTTCCTGATTATTGCTTACCTCCCACCGACATCTGAGGCCTTCGCACAGCTCTGCTGAGAATCATTCATGCCAGTCGTCTCTTTGGGAAGGTCATCTCTCCATTCCCAGGGCACATGACTCCTGGGCCTGTTTGACATTGGAGGAATTAGAACCGTTTTAACAAGGGTTGAAAACAGAAAATACTTTGAAAGAATAGACAAATTGAGCATTTGAGCCTTTACTGCCTGAATTTATTCACAGTAACCGAGCAAACATAAATTATTTCTGCTTTTGCACTTAAGCAGCTTCGAATTAGAGTGAATTTAAAAAATACATATTTATATATATAAAAATTGAGAAAAAGATTGGTATCGCTTTGTCCGCTAGTTTGTGGCAAAATATTGCCAATATGATTATTAATCTGTGTAAAATAAGCATCAACAGGCTTTAGTGGTGCTGCATTTGTGAAACAACGTTTAAACGCAGATGTTGAAAGAACATTTTTAACACAACAATGTCCAAAGTTTCCGTTTTTATTGGCTTAACATAATAAGTTTGTGCATGTAATAAAATTGAGCGTGACGAAGACAGCAGGACCCGCAGTCGGGCAGACAGGAAGCAGCTTGTGGCCCTCAGGTGCCAAAAAAACTTTATTTTAAGCTTCAGCATGCCTTGCGCGGTACAACTAAATCATAACTGCCTGGTAGGTCTTTAGTTTAGCACTCATGATGTTCTTGAAACAAACATAGACTTTAGATGTGTCTATTTTATATGTATCTTTCCAACAATAGGACCTCATTTTGAGAATTTTAATACCATTTAATAGACTTGAATCAGCAGAAAATAGAACTCTTGTCTGCTGATACTAGACACATATATATCACACCCATTACCTCATCCTTTCATGTCCGTATGCAACACAAACCTTTACATCATGTAACTTAATCAACATAGAGAGACAACACCAGGATTCACAGATGAAGATGAAACAGAATTTATTGATATTGTTCCGTCCGCGTCAGTGTCGTGTCTCGAATTTACATCAAATACGCCGCGAACAAAGCACATCCTTCAAATCTGATGCTCTGCCGAAAGCAGCTGACAGCACAGTCAGGGCTTTTTGATGCCTTGGAAAAACGCTGTGTGAACGAGGCGTCAACTTAGTGGAATTAGGGATTAGGGAGCCGAACACAAGCACAGGATAACGAGCTTTTTGTCTCGAGATGCTGACTCCCTTCCTTTACAAAACCCCGACTCAATTGTCAGGCGGGGGCACATTACGCGATAAAGAATGCTGATTGATGTCAGAGAAGTCTTTTTAATAATGCATTCTGCATCAAACTCTCACCTCAGACAGAATTACTGATGCTCGCTCAAAGTGATGGGAGGCAACTCTGATCTGTTCAGAAAAAAAAACAGCAGCGCAGGTACAAGTCAATGAAATTAGGAAATAATCAAAAAGTTACTGTATTTCAGCAAATCAATTAAAAAAAAAGGTTCAAATTATACAATGTGAAGATTTATACCTCAGAATGAAACATTTCACGTTAGACGGATATTGTGAGAGGATTTCGAACACATAGTGTTTCTGATATTGGCTCTTGATTAGAAAAAAAATAAACACAAGTCATACATTCCTTATGAATCTCTTTCAAACTCTCAAATGGTCTTTGCTGCACAATCCAGTTGTGGCTGCAGCACTTCCAGTTTTTTCTAACACAGTTTTTCCTTCCACTCAACTTTATATGCTTTCACTATGTGAAAAGTTATTTAGTGGGGCATCAATGACTGCTTTAAAGATGACAAGTAAGCAGTCTTCCACTTGACTATAGCATTAAAAACATAACATTTATACATCCTTCTTACTTATTTATTTATTTTTGATTTCCTGAGAAAACAAAATCAAAATATTTGTTCTAATTGTATCCAACAGAAGACACCTGAAGTATAATCATTCTGTGTAACGATTCCATACATTTTGCTTTTTTAATGAAGATAGAGAAATTAATTATCCATTTAATATGATTGCAACTGCACTTGGAAAAAAGTTTCATTTTTGTTGCATTTTGTTACTATTTTTAAAGCTAAAACTGAAGCGAGGTATTTTTTTAAATGTTATCAGACTTCATCGGTAATAATAAGCAAACAAGGAAAGTTGACTCTTAACAATGTTGATTTAATCTCTTTTTTTTCCTTTCCTTTTGCTCAATGATGGCTTTTGCAGCATTTAATGTAACAAATGATCTAAGCTTAAACTTCACATGTTGTTGGGACTAAAAGACAAGACAACACCAGTTTGATGGATGCTTCCAAAGCGTAACGCCATCAGGGCCCCGGGAGGCATCTCATCGACACGCGTGTCTGAAATTGTGTTTTGTTTTTTCATTTTTCTTCAATCAGATCGACTGCAACTCGTCTATCGTAGGGCATCTCCTGAGAGCCCCGAGGGCAGAAGAAGTGAACTAAGTTCAGAGTCAGCAGTTATAGTCAGGAAGAGAAGAAACTCTTTCAATACTAGAACTATTTTCTAAAGATACGTACATATATCATTAAAAACCTGTAGGGATTGTGAAAATGATGACTCACAGATTTGTAAGAAGCTTAAAACACCTTTTTTCCTTGACATTTTAAATTGGGTCCATTCAAATGGGGAGAGCTCCAGACTTTCAGCAAATAACATGAAGGCTAAAGAGAGCACAAAACATTTTCCTGCTCTAACCTGATGAACTTTTTCTGAAGCTGACGCTAAGCATGCTAATTGATTTTATGAGATGCTAGAAGTTTAAAATGCCCATTCCAATAACGTTGTCTCTTCTTTCAACAACAACAAAGCCATGTTATTTGAAACCACTGCTCTCAATCCATCGACCCCAAGTCTGAAAAACATAAACAGTAAGGTCAATAACATGAGTTCTTAGATGTTCTTTTATCTGTGATGTACTTCTTAAAGGGAAATGAAATTGAGTGAGTAATCTGTTAACATTTTTCAAAAACTGGAGATTTTTTTTCTTTTTTTAAATTTACCATCTTTTCATTAGGTGTGTACGTATTTGTCCTGTTCCGTTATGTTAGGAAGAGAAAAACACCTATAGGAGGAACGCCTTTTTCCATGCGAACACTCACTACCTCTCTTGTACCCGTCTTTCCTCTTTTCTGTTGATGTCGTGGAGAAGCCATGTCTCCTTTCCTCCTAATAAAAGAATTAACAATAAAAAAGCAATCTGGGTGAGCCGGTCTGCAATCTATCACTCTGCATTACTTCCAGTCAAAGGAAAAACAAGTTGGTCAACTTAAGCAACTGTTTTAGACCAATATATGCGTTGAGTAGGGCTGGGTTTTGGCTGGGTTTTGGGTTTTGGTAGAAAGAAATAACTGTAATTTTTCCTCTGTCTGTTATTTTACATCAAATTTTAATATGCAGAAATATTCTAACAATTTCTGTGAGAAAACTAGGACAATTCATAAAAGAACGGCGTTCCTGAACACTGCAAAGGTGAAGACGATAAATTTATGGAGGTGACTCCATGTAAGAACTTAAAACTAGACAGTGTGTGGAGAATGCATTAGACGTATGTGAACAAAGCTGCCTTGCTAACACCTTCTTTTGCAACATCATTCATGCTTTTGAAAAATATCTTGGTTGGACAGCATGTCTGTTCTTCATCAAAACCTTTCAGATCACCCAGATTGTAAAGTTCCCACCTTCACACCATTCTCCTCTAAGTCAGACTATTTACTACTTACTAATTGTGGATCTTAGCTTCGACCAACTCCTTCTGGGTGGTTCATCTTCTTTGGATCAAAAACAACCTACAAAAAAAAACAAAACATAATAACCCTCATAACGGTTTGAGCGTTGTTTACCTAAAAAGTAATTTACCGAGTCGCCAGGAAGCTGATGACTTGGTGCTTACTGAAGTTTTGACTGTTTCAGGGGTTGTGACCATTCCACCAAAACGTAATTGGTAACCGCTGGTCGTAGAGAGATTAGCTGCCATTGCCTCCTGATACTGAGTCGTAAGACACAGCGACCGAAGCCGCTGGAAGCGGCATAAAATCAGGACAGTGGCTTGAGCTTCAATTGCCCAACTGTGCTGCATTATCTGCCAACACACTTCGGTGGGATTAAGTACTGCCACCATAAAATAAAACGTTAATATGATCATTAATGACTCCTGACCATTTTTTCCAGTCAGCAATTTCCAAACATAAAATAAAGTAATATGTACAGTTTGCACATAGCTTTTGTCTAATGTTCTGTTCACACGATGCAGGATGTTGATGATGATAGCCACTCAGTAAACCCTGAATGACTGATAGAAATCAAATTATAAATTTATTAGAAATCTAATACCTTCCTAGTTACAAATATAAATTAACTTTGTCATTTTGAAATCAATCACCGCCTCCTGTTCATTAATGCACTTTGTGGTGTTTTTTTCGTTTGTTTTTTCTTATGTATATTATGATTTCGTTTTTTTTTCTTGAAAAGAAAAGAAATCATAAAAAAATCAACACTGCTGAGTGTTAAGTTGGAAGCGGGTTGGTTTGCTGACGTGTTGGTTTCTGTTACTGAGCGGCAGAATGAGATTCCTGGACCTTCAGACAAGGTTTCCAGAGAAGTGCAGGCTGTTTTGGTGTACAAACATAAATTGACATCGTCTCTAGTTATTTTTTTCTTCTGCATGCAAATTGGTGCTGGTTCCAGGTCAGCGCATGGGGCAGTGTCAGACTGTTGGGGCGAGATCAGCGGGCCGGTTCATGCTGGTGACGGCTGTGGTTTTGCGTATGGGTATAATGGTGGTAGTTTTAATGACCCTTTCCTTTGGTAGTCGGAGCTCAGACTTTCTGATCTCTGATTCGGAAAATTCAACTGAGATGCTGCTGTAGACAGACTTCCAAATCGCAAGAGGTGCTGTGAACAAATGGCTACTTCGGCATCACCACATTGAAATCCTTCTTCTCCGACTATGTGAACTGGAACGATGTTTGCTTGGATGTGACTTCAAACCCAGCTGAGACTTCAGAGGTAACAGGAATGTTACCTCTGTAAGGACAGATTAAAAGTGCTGTAGAACACTGAGGCAAGCTGGTCAGGACATTCCTCCAGGCTACTGAAAGACCTAAAGGCATGACCTTTGGTAGCTACCCTGTCTGATATCCCATCAGACCCAGCAACATTATTGCAATTTCTTTTGAGAACTTCTCTTTTAACCTGCTGGGTCAGGGGAATGATAGGCTGAGCGTGCGCTGTACAGCGGGACTCGGGGTCTGGATCCGGTTTATCGTTGGGGCTGGAGCTGCTTTCAAAGCAAGCAGAACGTGTTGACCTGAACGAGGAGAGAGAATGACGTTTTTCACACCTTCCACAGGGCGCGGGGGTTGTGTTGAGGTTGTCCTCAACACACTGCTTTCTTTGCCTTTTTACATCTGTGATCCCGCAATGTAAATTGATTCTTGCAGTCCTGTACCTCCTTATCTCCTGACCTCAGTGCTGAGTTTCGTGGGCTGAGCAGCTGTCGCATATCTCTTGTGAGCACGGCTTATAGCTGGGGAGTATCTGGGCCGAGGTTGATGTGAGACAGAACTTTTTCTTATGCTGGAATCAACTTTTGTGTTGATTCAAAACTGACGTTCTTGTAGCGTCATTTCTGCCCGTGTGTTAAATATTTTGAGTACTGCTACAATAGCAGTTGGAAGAACACGTCAGAAAGATACCATAGAGCAGTGGTTTTGAGAATCATTTAACATGGCTTTCATCAAAACATCAGGCATCAACTCTATCACACAACACCGGGGTCAACCAAAGGTGAATGACTTCCTGCTGTTTCACTGCCTTAGATACTAGTGTAATTTCCCAGAAAGTAATGATGCAAATGTGTGCAGGGAAATGTCTTGCAAACACATGAAGGTTATCAAATGATTTTGATAACCTAAGCAATTACAAAAAAAAGACATGCTTTTTAAAAAAAAAAATTCAAATTCCACTGATGTCAAATAAACCGGTCTTGCTCACAATTTTCATGACTAACATGATCTGTTGCTATCATCATGCATCCAGTTACTGCAACACATCTTCAGGGTTCTGGTACTGTTCACTTCCAGTGGGTGTGGGTGGGGTTGCTGGCAGGCGGGGGAGCCAACACGCGATTAGGCAGGTGATTATAATCTTATGTCTGACTGGTGTAGCTCTGTTTGATCTACAGTCAGAAACAGGTAACAATGTGACGGAGATGAAGAAACCAAGGAGAAACGTATAACACTCCTTCTGTATCTGTTTTTCTTTGCTTTCTGCATGTACAGTTACAAAACTCTGTGTTCAGTATCTGTCGTAATCCATGGGGAGATGCCAGACTGGTGGCTTCACAGTCCAACAAATCCCCAAACACTCACAGTACGTGACTGGGAGGATTTCTCATGGAGCTGAATATTAACAAATGCTTACACAACAATGACACCTGCTGGTGAAACTGGACCCTGCACCATCAGAGAATGTACTTTCCTTAACACTAGAGATGACAGTAATTTATCAAGTTATTTCTTGATAAAGACCAGTAACAGTGGATTTAATGTCAGTAATTGTGTGGACAGGATTGTTGAGCGCTTCACTAGGATTTCATTTTCTCATGCTGAGTCCTGCTGGACCGGACTAATCACCCGATGGGAAACGTTTGTCTTTATTCTAAAAATAGGGAATCGCAAACCGTGCAGCTGCAGCTGGGGAGCGATTATTTCAGCAAGACCGATTATCTAATCGGCAGCCATCTTGGAACCTGCGGTAGCCATCAACCCAGGAGCCCTGATAAGCATCAACTATTCAACTGGGACAAGCCAGGTCTTTTGACCTTCTAATCAAATGTTTGATATGTAAATAGTTCTCAAGTGAATGTGGTTTTAGGGTTTGATGTTGTAGAAGCTCTGAGGTAAATGTGTAAATGTTTGGGGGGGGTTTTGTAACCCCGCTAACTTCTACCAGTTCAGTGTGTAAAAGGAAAACGCTCACAAAAAAGATGATTTCAACCGTAGTCGACCAAGACCTCGAAATAATGAAATTCACAAGAGGGTTCAAACTCTTCAAGTTGGCACGAATAGAATTTCTGACAAATCCTCTTAAAGCGAAAAAAAAGAAGAGTTCAATGAGAGATTATGAAATCCTTCCTCGTATGAGAACCGAGTCTGTGTCCTTGACTGTGCGAGTGTGACTCCCTCTGGTTTTGTGCTGAGTGGCTCATTTCACAAGCTTTTATCTCCTTTCATTTGGCTATTCCTCCAAATCAGCAGGTTTAACTACATCGACTGAAATGATACACCTGCTTGACATTAAAGGAAACGTCTCCCTGATGTTTAAACCCACCTTACAAGACATCCTTTTACACCGCCGTCCCTCCCCCCCCAAAAACAGAATACATGACACAAGATGAATTTGTATGTGAGGAAAGCTCAGCGTACAAAACGAGACTGGATTTCACGCCGACTACCTCTCGCCGGCTTAAGCCGCATTCATTCACCCTGGACAAAACTCTCCCTTCTAAATGCAGGAAGGCATCTTTCATCTTCGTGTCGAGGTGAGGCCTGGTTCAGACTTTAAGATGGACGGTTTTACGTCAAGATCTACGGGAGAGGATTAGAGACACATTATTTACTTTTTCTTGTTTGAAATCAGAGTCCTGGCTTTAATCTTCTGAAAATCAAATGTCAAAATTCTGGAGGAGAAAAACAAAAACCTGTTGTTTTTTTCCCCCAGTGGCCCTTGATCCTCCACTGATGATTTTAGAAATTATCTCAGGAGTTTGTAATACTCCTTCAATGTTTTTTTTTCTATTTTAACTTCAGTTACTTCTTCTAGAGATTTTGTATTCTTTTCTTTAGTTTGTTCTAACTGAGCCTTTCCACCTTTTAACTGCTTACAAATTTTCCATAAGGCTGAGATGAGCGAGCAGCTCTAAACACAGACGATTTGTGTCTGCAGATTGGTGGGGAATTGATCTGCTGTTTTTTTAAAACTTATTATTTTATGCTTTGTGCTGCAAAATTGTCACATCAGGGATTCATGTTGGAACAGAAGAGCTGCCTTCATAATTTGAAATCAAAGCTCGAAGCAGCGGCAGAGAAACAGCGACAATGAAATTGAAGTCACAACAGATCAATTTCTGAAAAACCTGGATTTATCTTTTTTATTCAATCTCACCTAATTAATCAGTCCGCTCTTATTATTTTTAGGTCGTTTCTATGCATTGGCCTAGTTTGTTAGTGCGGGCGAAACAGAAACAAAATGGAAGGACAAACTGAAACCACTGACCAGGTATTGGTTTCATCGTTTCTAAAACAGTCCCACCGTAAATGGTTTTGTTTCAGAGTTTTTGTGTTGCCGCCGAGCCAAATCTGTGGTCGTGCGTAAAACGGACCCCGAACTTTTTAATCTGCGTCGTCCTGCATTTCCGTTCTTTTCCCGCTCTTTTGCGTCGTCTTCGCCGGCCTCAAATCTGCAACCACATTGTGCTCCATTGTTCTCTTTCATTGCTCATTCATTTCCTCATTGTCTTCCTTCACTCCCACGCAGCGTTCAAGTCAATACGCTCTCGGTTCTGCCCGTTTCCTTGCCAGCCTGTTCTCCCCTCCATCTGCCTGCCAGCCTGTTTGTGCTTCCTCTCTGCTCAACGTAAACAACAGTTGGTTTGCCCGCACTCCATCCCTGTTGCTCATCCCCGGCAGATTGTTGTGTTTGTCATACAAACAGTCGCTGAAAGCTGCTCTTTTTTTTCTTTTTTCTTTTAGAATGAGAGCCAAAAGTCATAGAATACATTAAATCAAGAGCCCATTAATGATAATGGGAAGGCACCTTCGAAAAAGAACAAAGGCTAAAATTGTACATCTTAACGGCAAATTAATAGGTTTATTTTTTTGTTGGTTTTTTTTTTGTCAAAATGAAGAACTTTAAAAAAAGAAAAGAAGAAGTTCCTTGAAGAAAAATCTATTGCAAGGCTTTTTGCTAAAGCCACTTACACACAAAGCACACTTTGATGGTCCAAGAGCACACAACTCAGATCAATACTTAGCTTTGAGAGTGACAGAGTGAGTAAGTTTCTACACCTTGACGTTCAGAAAGGACAGAGTAAAGAGATGGTAAAATATTCTCCTGGTAGCTGGTATGATCCCATAACCTGTGATAGCAAAATAAAGTGCTTTTGCACACAAAATACTTAAACCACGGATCTCAAATTGTGGTACGTATGTTTCTTTTGGTCATACTCTGAAGGAAATCCAGTGTGAGCATTTAGCGGGAAGCTAGCACGAGGCAGCCAACATGACGACGCAACTTCAGCTCACTTTAGATTTTATTAACTATATGACACATTGCGTTGCCAAGGCCATGACTCACACACTCATCCAAGTCAATAAACGAAAGTTTTTCCACCACTTCCATGTACGCTTGGGAAGCGATTGGGAACAGCGTCGACTCATTAAAAGGTAGGGCACTAAAAATCTGGGAGCACATAAACTGATACAGACCGCTTGGAGATTCCGTCACCCTGATGCACAAAACAGCAAAGCAGAAACGGCTCCAAGCTTAAAGAAGCACACAGAAATCAACCAGCTACCGGACACAGACACGGATGCACAGGGAGCCCTTCTTATCCGGAAAAACTTCAATATGGAAGTTTACAGGCCTCTCTGTTCTTTACGCTCAGTGAACTGAAGTTCACCGGATTTACTGCAAATAGTTCCACAGAGGGTAGAACTCACTGTTGAAAGTCGCATAGCAAAAGAGGGAACTATAAGGCAGCATTAAAAAGAACAAAAGGTAGTAAAACCTCACAGAAGGAGAGATGCAATACAAGCAAAAGTCAAACAGTCGAAGGACGGAAGGACAGAAAAATGGGAGGCGAAACGATGGTGACGACGAGGGAAAGTCGTAACAATAGCACAGGAGAGAAAGGACGGCAAGAGGGAGCCGGGACAAAGAGGACATGATGGAAAATTTAGGCAATATAGGTCAGCTCATTGGAATACTGAAGACGAATTGTAGACGCCGCAGGAATCCAAATAGTCTACAGCAAATAATTGTCTAATAGGTTGTTTGGATTCCTGCGCTGTCCATAATTGGTCTCCAGTGTAGCCTTCTGATTCACCAGTCTGGGTTTTCAGGTCGAAATATTTCTCTGCAAAAATGCAAGGTTTGCTTTGAAATGCCCATCGGTAGCGGCATGTGGAATCTGTAGTATTTTCTGAGGCGGTGTTTGTCATTGAAAGGTTTAAGTAAGAGTAGACGTAAAATACAAATGTTGCATTTGCTGCGCTGAGTAAAAAGTATGCGTGTAAAACGACTGTCCCACAAAGCGGAGTCCTACACAGCAAAGGACAACCATATTAGCAGAGACAGAGAAAAACAAAAAAGTATTTTGATGTATGTAGGGTTCTTCCAGAGTGTTGCAGTCTGCTGAAAATGACTGTGTATGAATATGAGACACATAAAGTCGCTAAGGGATCAGGCAGCTTCATGGATTTTTCACAGAGAGAAAAAAAAACAGAATGCCACCAATGGCGTGAAAACTTTCCCTGGTGATTTTTTTATATACAATATATATTGAGATTTGTTTTTAAAAAAAGAAGGAAAAAGCTCATCTACCAACTTTTTAACAGGTAACTTCAAAGTTTTTGGGGACATTTTTGAGCCATTTTGGTGTTTCTTAAGGACAGAAATATCCATAATAATAATTTTTAAAAATACAGAAATCAATAATACTTTCTTTCCATTTTATTATTGCTTTTTAAGTACAGCTGACATCCGATTGAAGAAATCAGCTACCTAATCAGGAGGCACATAAAGTTCATTTCCTTAGTGTTCAAGTAGAATTTGAATTAGTTTTGAGCATTTTTGTTTTGCTGCAAAACATTATTTGCAGAAAGCCCCACACTAAAACATATTACCTTTGTTTTTTTTTTAACAAAATTTGAGAAAATGGCAACATTTACAGTTTCTGTTGACACAAAGTTATAAAAAACACCTTATTAAATCGTAAAACTCTATAATTTGTATTTGAAACAAAAAGAAGAGGTTTTGCCTATGGTTAAATATGAACAATACAAAAAGTAATCCTACTGGTGTTTTTTATAGAAGAAGAAAAATATTTCATCTTCTACGTCAGCAATCAAAATCCTACTTCTGAATGTAAAAATGGCTGCTTGTTTATAGGCGACGCAGAACCACGTTTTTTTTTTTTTAACACTCTTAATGACAAACAGCATTTCAAAAATTGCTAGTCGCGATCGACTTTGTCGACTTTGTCTTTGACAACTATCTAAATCGGTTTGATGTACTGAGACACCGGAGCGTGACGAACTTGCAAAAAAGAGGAAATCTGGAAGAAGGAAAACACTTTCATGCTACTGTATGCCAAAAAAAACAACAAAAAAGCCTTTGCTGACTCCTGTTGTAGCAAGACAAAATCAAAAGGCACCGTTGATCACGATCTCAATACAAATGAACCACCTCAGGAACATTTGCAGACTGCAAATTCACTCTGAGGCAAATAATCGTTGTGAAAATAGATATCAGGAGCTAATTTTACTCTCTTTGATCAGTGTGCTGCTTTGGAACATTATTCCAGAACTGTGCAGACGCTCGATCTTGCAGAGGTAGATTTGGATGCCTGATAGCCCTGATTGGCAGGCCCCCGGCTTCCTCTGGGACTCCCGAGTCATTTGGGGGAAACAAAGAGAGAATATTCATTAGGAGCCTAATATGAATAACAGTCACAGCGTTGTGGTTCGTAAATATTATTCTGCCCTCCTTTGTTTGGAGGAAAACACGAAACATTTGCCGACACATATTTAATATGTCTCAGCTCTTCTTGTTTTTGATTTAAAGGTTTATTCCATACAGCGTACACTTAGGATTTCAGTTTACCCGCAGTGTATTCGTGTCAAAAATAAATTTAAAAGTCATTCAGTCATGCACAGTTAATAATTTGATGGGAATTTCATTGCTTAAATAAAAGTGACGGCCAAAGATTTTGACCGTCACTTCATCTCAAGACACTTCATCTCCAATCGCACCAGATATATTTTAGAATTTAACATCTAAGAGTAAACTCGGGAGTGCTGGATCTCACTTTGGACCCAGATCCTCAGACGTGATGATTCATTTTTAATCTCAGCAGGGCTTCATGCTTCAGCTTATCCATCTGCTCCGAGAACATCTCGACATCATTAAGACCCGGGGAGTTTCCGGGCCACTGATGCAAAATGTCACTCTTTGGAAGCCTACTTTTTTCTCTTTGCCCTGCGACGCAAGCTAACAATGACATGATGTCAGGATTGTTAGAAGAAGTTGATTCTTTTCTTCCATTATCTATTACTGCGTTAATCCAGAAGTAGATTCCTTCTACTTGGACATTTCCTTCACCGCCGGGCATGGGATGGTCTGATAACCGTAGCAGGTATAAAAAGAAGAAAAATGAAAGCTTGTTCCGTCACAGTTGGAACGGTATGACGGAACAATTTAGTGGTTGTGAAACCGTAATTTTTAACATCGCGGTATTTCTTGAAAAAGAGGATTGAGAACATGAACATCCAAGTCCCAGTCAAAAGATAATCAGTATTACAGTTTCAACTTTCCTCAGGTGTCTTAAAAGCAATTAGTCATGTTGTTGAAGGTCATAAGTGAAAATATCAACAATGAAAACTCAGCAAACGTGTTTTTAAAAAGTACATCACTGTGATAGGCTGTTTAGTTCTTCATTTTGATTTTCTTGATGAAACTAAACAAATTACTTTTTTAACCATTAGGAACGTGAATATAGTTTGTATATAATATATTTACTGTTCAAAGATTAAATCGCATAATTGTCAGTTTTCTATAGCAAATTTATTTCAAAGGGTTTACATAAACATGGCACCACTTAAATTAAACTGCTTTTTTCATTCACACAACCAGCATTTTTTAATATAAATAGACACAAAAAGATTTGAAAACTCATTTCATGCAAATCCCTCCACCAAATATGGGTCGCATGTAAAATCTTCTGGTTGCACATATGCTGTATTTGAAACAATCTGACAAAAACAGCGAACAAAGACACTAAAATTAACTTCACTAGTGAGTCTTTATGACTTCTACACAAAAAAAAAGGTTTGTCTATGATTTAAAATCTGCAAAGGAAAATATGAACAATAAAATCAAAATTTTATTACAGAAGAGAAACATTTAATCTTGTACATCACCATTTAACAACATTTCTGAAGTCAGAAAATGGCTGCTTCTTGCTCATTTGTGTGGACTCCAACATAAAAAAAAGAGCAGCTGCAATTTAGCGACTTAAAGATGTTCTTCCTTGGCTTTTGATGACGTTGCATCGTTACAGTGAGACTTCTGGACCTACGAGTTACCATTGTAGATCAATATTAGCTGGATAGCTGCAGTTCTCAACATGGTTTGTCCCGGGTTCGATTTCTGGCCTCCCCTTTCTCTAACTACCCAGCTTCCTGCCCATTTACTGTTCAATAGAGGCCACTAGTGCCTAACGCATCTTAAAGAATATAATCAAATAAAAGACTAGAGGAAAGCAAAAACTAACAGTCAGTTTAGTTAACATTTTTTAAAAAAGGAGTGAAAATTTTTTAGTTTTAAGGACCAAACGTATTAAAAGAAACTGAGGAAATGATAAAACAGATAGTGGGGTTTTTTTCTATTAGAGATCAAACTTCAGCAATATTAATTTTTTTTTTTTTAAAGGGAGAGAAATTTCTCCAAAAACGTGTTATGTGATTTGAAATGCAACAAAAGCTACAATTTTCAGGCATCTTCTTTCCACTTTCCAAAATACTGCCAAAAATCAAGACTATTTTCTCACACTGAGAGCATCTTAAGCAGGAATTTTTAAAAATCGGCTCCCCTCAGTGATAGGGTGGGCTAATAAAGCAGCTCCGCTTATTGAGTCAGAGATCTACGGCCGGCCATCCACACACTGCAAAACCAAACATGACTTCCAAACAACCGAAAGTGTTGCGCTTCCCCACATTTATTTGTTTGACGCTACCTTTGTTCCATCCAAAAGCAGCAATAAGGGCAGCTTACAGTGATAGAAAAGAAAAAGACGATGCCACTCCAGAAAGTACTGACAAACTACAAATATAGCGAACGCTGCGATGCACAAATGCAAACCTGTTTTTAACTCGATACCACTTTCCGCGGCCCACTGAGAATTACACCTTCTACAGTAGAAACAACAGACAGGGAGCCAATGTTTATAAGAGAACCGGATGATGAGGCAGGAAATCTTCAGCCTTTAGGACGAGCCTGCTGCTCCGGTGGGCATTGCTGAAGACATGGTTGCGGGATTTTGACCTTTCCCTCGATGTCTCTGTCCCCCTCGCCGACGTCCTCCGCCTCCGGGTTTCAGCTGCAGACAGACACCGACACCACGCTGGATGTTAGGAGAAATCAGGGGAAGCTGGTTGGTTTTAGTGAGAGAATGCAATCGAGACCGATCGATGAGATTGATGCATGCTAAAAGTAAAGATATCAACTTAAACTAGAATCTACTTAAAATCAAAAAACAATTTTTTTAAGACAACTACATTATTTTTTTTAGGTTGTTTTTTTTAAGAGTAGGATGCTCTGTTTAACAAACTACAAGATCCAGTAACTGTGTTTAGTCTATTTAGATATAAATGTCAAAATAGCAATAAATGAATGTCATTGCATAACTGTAACTGTAATAATCAATACATTCCTTTAGGAAGAATTATATATCTGTTTAGTATGACGTTTTACGTTCTCGGTTTTGTGCGTATGCAAAGTTATCAAACTGCTGGGATTTTAACTGGTGTGTGAAACCTCGTTCTTGAACGACATGCTTCCTTTGCAGGAGGCAAGAGTAGCCAAGCCTCCTGATGTCAAGTTTCTCTCCAACTGTCACCGTGCGCGGGTTTGCAAACGCAACGTGAAAAAGAAAACGCAAGTGTGTGTTCAGATGCAGAAACAGGTGTGCATCTAGGGGGGGGGAGGGAAAAACTCCTGTATGCAGTCTGTGGTCATTTCTCCACTTTTCAAGGAAGGAATCTGCCTACGGAGAAGAATTTGTTAACCTCAGACGCTGTGTGTGAGGTGTAGCAGCCAGTTGCTACATGGTAGCTGATATATATAATATATAAGAAACTGACACAGTGTCTTAAAGAGGAAGACTCCTTAGAACGGATGAAGACAAAGCGTCTCACTCGGGGGACCCGTCGTCAGTCAAAACTTATTACTCACTAAGCTACTGCTGACTGAAGGCTCACTAATAATCCAGCTACGCAGAGACAGGATGGCGGTCCTCTGGGTTCTGTTGGCAGTTTGATTGACACAAAGGTGAACCGTCTGGTTGTGTCACACTTTTACCATTTACATAGACACAGCAATGCCTTGTTGCTCACAGATGTGCTCCTTTGGGGGATCTACTAGGCATGCTCATGTGGCTAATGGCAGCAGTTTAAAAAAAGGCAAGTATCAACTTAATTAAAGCTCAGGTTAAATATTTATACATATATTTACATATATTTCCACAGATTGTCTTTCATGTTATAGTTTTGATAAATATGTAAAAAACTCTTTTTTTTCCTTTTTTTACTTAGTATGTAATGTGTAACATTAAGTAAATGTTAGGTACTGCAGCTTTAATAGCACAAATTAAAACCTTAGTGTTGTCATCTAGAAATATGTTCTCTGCCTTCTTTGGCTCCCAAATGGAGGTTAAAGTTTAATTGGAGACTCCAATGAAAGTCTAATTTATCAATTAAAAAATGTGTGTTTATCACAAATGACTTGTTGAAACAAAAATGATGAAACAACAGTCAATATTCTTCAGCATTTTTATTGAAGTATTAGTTATTGAGCTCTTTTTTAAAAATAAGAATATCATTCTGCCTTCATCTTTGTAACCTCTCAATATTTTTGAGAACCGCTTTCAATTTTTGTTGATTAGTTCACTTTTTCAGCTTTCTCTGCAACACTTTAAGTCACTGCTTCCAGAGCCCGGCCCCGTCTTTACCTTGTTTTCTTTGTTGTCATCTTTACATAGAGCATCTTCCTCTGCCACTGTCTAACGCAGCATGTTAAGACAGCGAGGGTGAGAAGAGCAGGACAACGGTCCAGTTAAAGCACAGAAAATGAGTGGCAGAAACAAGGGGAGGGAAAAGAATGAAATGAAACCACAGTAATGAGAAGGGAAGGTGTGTGTAAGTGAAGACAGATGTAGAGCACAATGACGGCCAATGAAGGTCAAAACAAAACATGTATGCCAGCCAAGAAGGAAAGAAAGGAGGGAAAGTAGAAGAAAGAGGAAAGCATAACAAATTAGCAGGAAAGATTTGTAAAGGTCAAAACACAAACAAAAAAAGCTTTAAATGCATTTCTGAAAAACTTGCAACAGTCAATTTATGTTTCTTGAAACACAAAATTCAAGGCAAATAAACTGTGACAACAGCAGCAATACCCTTCTGAGTGGAAGTGGTCACCGACACAAAAGGACGACTTTTCAGGATTCAGTGGACCCCCAACTTCTGGAGGTTCAGTAATCACAGACTCACACATTCAGCTATTTTTCTGTGGAACATTCCAAATTACTTGTTGGAAATAAGTGTATTTCCAGATTTATTTTATACCAGTCTGAAATATTCAAAAGAAAATGTAGATTGGGAAGCTTCAATAAGTGCAATGCTACTTGTCATGCTTTTTGACAACCCAGGAGCAGCCTTTATTTTTCTTGTCTCTGATTGGTTGTACCCGCAAGAATTTTACAGAAGGACGAATGTCAGCTTCCCAAATTCCACAGTGCAAGTTGGAGTAAATTTGGTGTTTGAAACATTAAAGTAGACAGGTAAAAGGATTTTTAGAGGGGCTCTGGTGTATTTGAGGATGTTAGCTATATTTGGGCCTCTGTGGTCACTGACCCCAAATGAATACCGAACAATGAACAAAATGATAAATCAGTCAAATGGAATTTATTGAGCTTATTTTAATTTATTAAGCAATTAATTGATTTATTACGACAGGCCTTTTGGTTTATAAAAGTATCAGTTTTTGTTTTGAAAATCAATTTTACAGGAAGCATAAAATTATTTATAATTTCATGCTGCCTCTGGCCTAAATACAAGTACCACAGTTATCGCTTAAGGTTAGAAGAAACCAAGTGTTTTTTTTATTTCTGGAAATGCCTCGAAAATGCGTATCAACAAATTTCAGAAAATCCACCAGAAAATTCTGCTGCGATCAGTCCTGCTTTTAATATGAAGACCGAAAAAGACAAAAAAAAAAAAAAGCTAACTTTCTTGTTGAGAAATGTTTGAAAGTACAATAGTGTGAGACTGTCTGGCCGGTATTCTGGTTAAATCTACAAAAACACCCAGCTGAAGCCGGGGACTGATGACTCACCGATGCCATAGTTGGACTTAGCGGTCGTGCTGCTGACCCCGTGTCTTCACTCCCTGTCGTTCCCTCTCTAGAAGACTTCCTACTGACCTGAGACTTGGCCTGCTGGGCTTTGGCAGCTTGTGTGCTCACCGACTGGAGGAGCTGGGAACATGGCCGGTTAGTTAGTTCTATTTGCTAAATCACATCGCTAATATTAACAAGCAGGGACCACTTTGCCATGAGGCCCATTACCTTGGTGATGGTGCCAACGGCTTTGGTGCGACCTTCCCTGAACACGAGCTTCTGATCACAGTGCAGATACTCGGGTGTCTTAATGAAGCGAAAATGGACTGAAGCCTTGTCCCCTGTCCTCAGGCAGTCTTTATTCATGGTCAGGATAGTGGCAGTCTGTCTGATGCTGCCACAGTGGACTACAAGACGGAAAGTCAATAACACGTTTACTTGGACAAGAAAATTTTATACAAGAGAAAAGGCTTGTGTCCATAATACTTCAACTCACCCATGGCCTGGTACCGTGGAGATATTGTGGTTGGATGGTGAAGCACCAAGATCTCAGCCTCAAACTCCCAGGTAGCCTGAGGCATTAACTTTGGAGAAACCATCACCATTCCTTTCCTAATTGATGACCTTTTAATCTGAAGACATGAATGGAGGGCGGAAACAAAACATCACTAAAGATAAAAATGAAAAGGTGATTTCTGGTGCAGGACAACAACAAAAACTCTAAAACCAAGCTTAAGAATCATTCCAAAATGACTTTTTCAGAGGTGAAATTTCATACACTCCCCTCGATAAAGGTCTAAATGTTCCCCTACTGACCTTCTTCAGAGCGAAGGATGCAGTCTGTCCACCATGGACCTCCCTGACGGGCATCCTTTTGCGGTGGATGGACTTCACTGCGATGGGGATGAAGGTACCGAGCGGGTCTGGGCCTAAGAGTAACGTGTCATTGAGTCGTATCAATCCGCGCAGCGTAGTACCAGAAACCACCGTACCCACACCCTGCCAAAGAAGAAGATCGACATGAGATCAGGAGCAGAACTAGATCTCGTCACTGCCAGAACACCGTGATTGGCTAACCGCTTCAGAGCTTCGTCTGTGCTGAACTAAAGGAGTATTTAGCGCTTTTTTTTAATAACAGTCTCAGCAACTTTTCATTCATAAACCTCAAATTCTAGGACCATCAAACCTAACATGGACAATTCTGCACTGAACAGAGATTTGCTCAAATCTCTGTGAAACTTTTATTATATACAGTTGAAAATAGATGTTTACAGACGTGACACTTTCGACGTACAAAACAAAGACAATGCCACCAAATACTGAGGAAATAGAAGTTTTCAACTTTGAAGACATCAATTATTAAATGTCAATGTCAAATTGATTTATATAGCACTTTAAAAACAGGTTCAAAACTGCACCAAAGTGCTGCACAAAACAATAATGAAATAAGTTGATAAAAAGAAAAGAGAAATATTACAAGAAAGGAAAACATCCATATTTACAATAATAAGTATATAAATAAAAAAAGACGGAAGAGCTACGTTATTAGGCCTCAATTGAATGCCAAAGAATAGAAATGAGTATTAAGAAGCGATTTAAATGATCCATCTCTGACATTTCCTCTCATTATTTAGATATTAGGCAAATATAAATAATCTTGGTAATTGTAGCTGACCTAGAACAAGATTTCATCTGATTTCACTTCAGACACCAAGAGAAAAGGTGTGCGAGTCTTTTTATTTAGTGTGTGTGTGTAAACTTCTTGCTTCATCTGTAGGTGAAAACACCACAACGTAGCGTCTTCAAGTCACGGTTGCCATTGGAAACAACTTAAAAATAGACAAATATAATAAGCACAGTATGTATATGTGCAAAACTTGGATCCTTGTTGATTCGTCGGTGCCTTAATTAAAAAAAAAATGGAGTCTTATTTTCACCAAAACTATGAAACTCATCTAATATTTTAACTTGCTTTGGAATGTGGAAACATTTTTTCATTGTTTAATACTCTTTGGAAAGCATTGATTCTACTAGTGAGGATGCTTCACTTTCTTCACATAGATTTTTTTTTTCTCCAGAAGCATGTAATACTATAATCTTTATTTTAGCTATGAGTGTCCACCCAAGCAAGAATTTTCTTGTTTTTAAATTCTGCTTGGATGAAAAAAATAAATAAAAAAATAGACAAACTGCCCTGCGCACACACATCCACGCACACACAGAGTGCATTCATGCCATTCAGAGTTTTATTTGTTTTCTACTTGACTCTGTGGGTGGCATTCATCAAAACTGACATTGGCAATCACCTGTAAATTGGTTCAACTTTAATGTTTGAATCTCTCTCTGGCACCTCGCTGTAAATCACTTTTTGAACTTTTAAAAACTTCTCGGAGCGGGCAGCCCAGTGTGCGACGAATTCCTTACTGGTACAGAGTATGTGTCGTCAATTTGGAACTCCGCGGGCTCGTCGTTGTTGAAAGTGGTCCTCGGGGAGAGCAGGTTCAGGAACATCTTCAGCAGGTCCATGTTCTCTCCCGTCACGTTGGAGATTTGGAAAATGGGACACATCCTTAAAAACATGAGAGAAGCTCAGTGGTTTTAAAAATCCAAAATAAACAAACAAAAACAACAAATAATGAGGGGAAATGATCATCACTCCTCTGCAAGCTTACCTCTCTGAACTAAAATTGGAGGCGGTGACGACGACGTCATCCTTGTTCTGGACCAGAACCGGTATTTTCCTGCAGCCTGGGGACTTCAATAATCTTTGTACTAATTTTAGTGTCTCTGTCGCAACAAAAAAGAAAATAAAAACAAGTGTTTTTACAAACATCACAGACTGAAAATATCAGACTTCGTGACCAGGAAAAAGAAAGCCGTTTAATGATGCTAACATGTTATCCATTGTGACAGTTCAGGTCAGGAGTCCTGACGCTTCTATTCCGTAATCTTTCTCACACAATCCTCTTTTGTGTTACGTTGAAACATCCTGTGGTTTAACTATGAAATCATTTAAAAGCAGAGAAGAATTTAAAACGTAGTTATAGGTCAGGGATCTGCAACCTGTGGCTCCGGGGCCGAAAGTGGCTCTTCGCAACTTCCACAATGGCTCAAACTAATGTTTTTAAATACAGCTTTAACTATAGCAGATGTACATTTTTAATTCAATAACTTCATTGAAATTCCACAACATCGACACCAAAAGTACCATTAATATATATTTTATCTATTTTTTTGTCATTAGATTGAAAATTTGCCTTTTTAAAAATATAATTTCCCACAAATATCAACATCTACAGCAGAAAATGTGTTCATCCTCTTTTTCACAAGATTTTGTGTTTTTGTTTATTTCTTGATGGTTCCAACAAAAACCAACAACGTTTA
Source organism: Poeciliopsis prolifica (assembly GCF_027474105.1). Taxonomy (NCBI): domain Eukaryota; kingdom Metazoa; phylum Chordata; class Actinopteri; order Cyprinodontiformes; family Poeciliidae; genus Poeciliopsis; species Poeciliopsis prolifica. The sequence continues at coordinate 292,360 of NW_026562420.1, read as the reverse complement.
CCAATAAAAATGACATTTTCTTAACACTGACGCTAACCAAAAAGTGCATAAAATGAAACTTGCATCTCCAGCTTTGTCATGTATGCATCCTGCACCGTCTCCTTACCTTGCAAGATGTTAGCAGGACACATATCTATCTTTGTAACAACTACAAACACCGGCACATTCAGGGCCAACGCCAGGCCGAGATGTTCCTTCGTCATGCCAACTATGCCGGCGTTACTGCCCACCTGTGAAAAGATGTGAAACCACAACAACAACAGCAAAAAAAAAATAGAGGTAAGACGCACTGCCACTTTCTTTCAAACAATAACACAAGCTAAAAAGAAGATTCAAAAACAGAAACACAAGCGTCACCATAAGCATGCAGAAGTCTGGCAGGTGACCCGTCATCCCAAACACTGTGGTTTTCAAGTACTTCTCATGGCCGGCCAGGTCAATAAAGGTGATGACCTTTGAGGATTTCTCACAGATCTTGGTCCAGTCCAAGCCTCCACCGTGGCTGTCTGGCTTGTTGACAACCTAAAGTAACAGAGGGATGCAGATACTGACTTTATTTTTTTTTTAATTCCTTTACATTGGATATGTTGGAACAAAGGTGCTCTTATATGTATGTACATAATCGTTTGATTATTTAGATATATACTTTGGTAGGAGACCACATCATAACCAATATTGGTGTGACAATATTTTTGTACATTTGGGGACATCTCTTATGCGCCATCCTAATATGGAGATAAAATGTTTAGAACATATTGGCCACCTTTAGGTATGGATTACTTTTGGACGAACGGAAGACTCCATTTGTTTCCAACTCCAATTTGTCCAATTCCAGTTTGTTTTTAACACCCAAACAAATGAAGAAAGAAAAAAAAAAGTTTTTCTCACATGCAGAACACAACCGGTAAACTCAGGAAATTCCCAGCAGTTCAGTGACTCTTAATGTCGACCAATTGCCAACCTCTCTGGGGAGTTTCAAATTCGTCTTTTCATCAAATCGGTACAAATGTAAATCTTTTTGCAGTAAACTCACATTCCAATATAGCAGACGAGCCTTACGGTTGACGAACAGAACAATAGATGAAAACCAAAGTATGCCAATGACCCGAACGTCAGGACTGTCGTGCTCCCACCACTCACCTGACCCTCCTGGTCGAAGCCCAGGATGTCGTTGCCCACGCTGCTGGTCCTGCCGCTCTCCATTTCATGCTTGTGCCTGAAGAGCTTCTGCCGGGCGAAGCCTCGGCCGTTGTCCAGCTCGCCATGGGTCAACACACCGAGCAGGGTGCTCTTCCCAGCATCCACATTACCAACAACTGCAACTCTAGAGACGACAGAAAGTCAAGGGTAGGTAATTACAATTTCTGCTCTGTATAATGTCTACTGTATTCGTATTTGATCATTTAAAAACTCTACATGTGAACCCTTAACTTATTTATTGGTCCAGTACTCAATTGGTTCCAAGCTTACCTAAAGAACAGAGCTTCTTAGTGCCCACAGGTAACTTTTCACAGGAACGGGGATTAATCACTTGTGGGTGCCACAAGGTTCAATCCTTGCCCCCCTCCTAATTTAATATCTACAAACTCCCATTAGCTCAGGTTATAACAATAAGAAATAAGATTAGTTACCAGAACTGACAGATGATACATAGCTCTATATCACAATGTCTCCAGGTGACTCTGAACAGCTAGAAACTAGTGATCAGACCTGAAATCTGAGGGGAGAGATGGACTTAGACCTGAACCTCAAGAGACACACAAAGACAGTTACAAAGTCGGCCTTCAATCATCTGATGAACATTTCCAGGATTAGAAGACTAGTGTCTCAGCAAAATCTAGAGAAACTCATACATCTTTAGTTGAACTGATTACTACAGCAGTGCTTTCAACTATTTGCCTAAGAAAAGATAAGAAAAAGAGACAGCTTTAGATTTTTTGTAATAAATGGAAATTTGATTGATATATTTGATGTACATTACCTTAAAGATTCTGATGATTTGACAGAGTGTAATGCTTACTGCTGATTTCATAATTGGTGACTAATATTTTTTGCTGAGTACAGCACTTTGAAGTGTGTTGTTGCTGAAATGTGCTATCCAAATAAACTTGAGCTGACTTCCAAGGCGGCCTTGCCTGACTTTATCCTTTGTTTCCCAAAGACATTGTAACAGTGAGTGGATGTGAATGAACACACATCCCCAGCTCCTTTAACACAACATCTAAGGGCTAACAACTTCAATGAATTTCTTGAATAATAATATAGTTTCTCTTTCGGGAACACAAATGGAAACAAAAAAAGAGAGAAATGAAAATCAAAACGAAACAAGAGCAAGCAGCTGGCAGCCAGCTACGCCAGGCTGACATACATTACTAACAGGCTTTGTGCTGTAATAACCTCATCTGGTAGCGTCACCACGTTTACCGTTAGAGGATTTATGTGCTGGTATAACTGCAGTGGAAATGTGCTCACACTATAATCAGATAACAAATAAATAAAAATAAAGTTATTATACTTTTCGATGTTCAAATAGCAGCCAATCTAAGGGAAGAGTTATGAGTTGACTGTGGGCATTTAGAAAAGAGACGAAACAGATCTGAAAATAAATCTAGTAGAGTATTCCATCAGGTCAGTGACAGCAGAAGTCAGTGCAAAATGACATAATATTCCTATTATTACAAACACAATAATGTGAATTAAGGCTGGACAATACATCGATATCAATATACATCTAGCAACAGCCTATCAGGTAAACTCGCGCAGCAGCGGTTTCAGGTTTTGCTGCTTCAAAACAAAAACAATGGTGTAGAAGGAAGGTGATGGAATTCAAGAGGTTGAGAGGAAGCTGTGGATAAAACAGGACAGGTCACATAACCATTTTGGTGACATTTTAGATATTTAAAAGCAAAAATAATTAATCAAAAACTTTTGGTGTGAAACATTTATGTTGACATTATGTTTCTCAACCCAAATGTCAACATGGGGTGAATAAGTTTGACTTCTTCCCACTCCTTTTCAAACTCAATACATTCTTTTGTGTTTAATATATAAACAAAATATATTACTGTATGTATTTGTGTATATGTATTCCTTATTTTAACCTGCCAAGTGGTATAATATGTGTTATTTTCTTTTATGTGGCTTGAAAAAAATAAAGCAGTATCAACCTAACTGCCTCATATTTGGTTGAACGAGCGTCGTCATACCAGTTCAATAGTTTGAGATTTTTGCTTTTGAGATGAAATGACTCCATCCCTCCCAACTACTACTCCACACAGATGCCCCAGCACCCTCCTCGACATGGTTTAAATGCCTCTGGTCTGCCACAGATACATTGAAGCCCATCAAAACCTCTCAAAAGCACACAGAGAACATCCAACCTGAGCACAAAAATGCTCTGGCCGAGGAGGAAACTGTGTCAAAGTCATGAATATTTCACAAAAGCTTTTCATCCGCAGCAGCAGATGAGAAAGAGTGACACATTCAAAACTGTACAATGTCTGGACAAATCTTCCTTGACTTCATCACCGATTTACATTTCTTGGCCTGTTCATAGAATCCAGAGTAATTCACACCTCACTTCCAGGAAATCCTGCTCCCCGACTCGCCGGCGGATGAGGTAGTCTCGAATCTTCCCACCGCTTTCCGTCCTCTCCCGCAGCAGGATCAGGTCGGCCTCGATCTGCTCACACAGCGACCGCACCGTGGCCACCGACGCCTCCATGTCCTTCTCATCCAGACCATAATCGCCTCCATCTGCACAGAAAGCGACGAGTCGGCGCTTACTGGACAGTGGGACTGAAGCGGTGACAGTCCTGTGAGAGAGGGCAAAGCCCAACTGAAAGACGCAAAACCTACAAAAAGGTGGAATGAAAGATTTATGTGGATCTCAGTATAGAAATTTGAAAACTTCAATTACCGTGACCCTAAACAACCCCCTGAAACGACTTAATTATAGCCTATTACCTACAAACAAACAAAGAAAACCATACAGTAGTTTTTGTAAACACTGCAAAAACAAAATATTACCAAGTATTTTTAGTCTACTTTCTTGTGACAATATCTCAGTACACTTTAACAAGTCACAAATAACTTACAAGTAACTCTTCAGGATGACAGGAGCTTTTTGTAAGTCAATAATTCCATAATATTTATGGAAAAGTAGAAGGGGAAAAAGTCTTGTCGTAGGTGAAATAATCTTTCAGAGCAACTAGTAAATTTTTTATCAATATTAAGAAATTGTTTGCTTAAACCAAACTCCAAAATCTAACTGTAAAGCTTCTGGTAAGTTAGTTCTGTCTTATTTCACGTGTACTACTTTATTTGCACAATAATCTCGACTAAAAACACTCGGTGAAATCGTGTGTTTCTGAATGTGTAAATACTAAAGAGATGCATTCACTTCAATGGAATGCTTTTCCAAGAAAGAGTCGGATCAACTTCCATCGTGCTTGATGCAGCTGCGACGTACTGCTGTCTAATTACAGACAAGAAAAGCTGCATTACCCTGAGAAATGAAGACATTTACTCAGGTCAGCTGGTAACCTGGGCAGAATAAGAGCGGTGAACATCGACTTGCTTTTCTGAACGAGTGACAGTCGCTCTGCAAAGCACTGACAAAGCGCACCCTTTTAAAAACGCACTGCAAGCCCCGCCCACACACCACACACCCCGACCTGAATGCCACATAGGTCAGGCATGCTGCTGTAACAGGCAAAAGAAGCCTGGCTGCATATAAAAGGCTCTCGTGTTTCTGTGTGTGTGTGTGGAACAGAGGCAGTTTGAAAGCCATACAACAAACAGATAGGATTAACCATGTAGGGCTGGCTTTGCTATGTTTGCATATAGATAACTTTTACTTGTGGATTTATGTAAATCCAGACAACATGTTCTGCATTTTATGCTCACATTTGAGAAAAGTAGTAGAGATGCCCCAAGTACAATCACCAGATATGAGAGAATTTTACATTCATGGACTCTGACTGGTGACTGGGAGGTCAGCTACCAAAATATCAGATTTTATTTTGTCTCAACCTACACATTGAATACCATTGTTAGTCCATAAATGATTAAACCTACAGTTTTAACTAGAGTTTATTTTTTATTTTTTGGATAAAAAAGGGACACTGGGCGGCTCAGTTGGTAGAGAACACACACCATGTGCGTCGGCTATAGTCCTTAATCGGGTCGTCCCAGGTTCGATTCCGAGTCTCGAATCATTCCATCTGTTCACCTTTTCTTGTCATTTCTTAATGGAGAGTTGATCAAAAGCACATTTTAAACTCTTTTCAAAAAGGGATTTGGTCAAATGTGTTAAAATACACCACCTAGAGTCAGCTAACGATGAGCTGGACACTAAATAGGTTAAAATGCAACCAAAGTCCGCAGAGAAAATGTGAAAAGAAAAGGAACAAAAAAAAAATCACAATAACCAACAGAAAAATGTGCTTTTGTTTTTATTGACTGATACCAGCTGTGTCAGTTTGCTCTCACAGATAGAAATATAGGTTAGGAAACTTACTTGCTTGAGCACAAAATTGATCAAATCATCCATACTACCTGAGCCCATCCCGACCACATAGATGGTCTCTCCACATCCCTCTTCTATCCGCTCCCTCAGCTGCCGCAGTAATGAATCGTACTGTTCTCCTGTCGGGCTCACGAGAACCAGCTGAAAAACGAGAGGCAGAAACATCTCATCAACAGACCACGTTAAACATTTCCTCCTTGGAGTTCAAAAGTTCCCTAATGATTTCATTCAATGTCAACTGTGAAGGGATGTCTTGAGTCTGCACTGCATCCACACTGTGAAGATTCATTGTCACTGCTTGAAGCCATCAGAGGATTATAGCGGGTCTCACCTTTTTGCTCAAGTCTAGGTAATCCACAGACTGCCCATTTGTCCCTTCGCCGTCCTCAAAGTCTTCTCCACGGGATGCATCATCAGCACATCCCCGGTCCGGTGCGAACATACAAGCTGGTACTATGGACTCTGAAGCTGCTGAGCCTGGACATGTCGCCGCTGATGCCATATCTAAAAGCAAACAGCGTTAAGAGAGTCGGAACTAAATTATCTCACACTGTTCCTGACTGTAGATGAATAGTAGAAGTTAGCAAATAGTAAACACAAAAGTTAGGCTGAGTATAGACCTAGCTAACGCTAACCAAAAGCCGAACTTGGAAGTGAGAAAACAAACTCTACACTTGATCAAAACAGACGAACGTAAACCTTCACATGTCAGTGCTCTTATACTTTTAATTTTGCATTTACAACAATAGGTCGTTGATGTGGCAATGAGTTGACAACATACCAGTAAATAAAAGCTAGCAGATCGGCTAACTTTGTTGTTTACTCTATTTGGCTTCGATTTCTGGGCTCACAATGTTTGCCCCGCCCACAACGAAAGCAAAGACAAGCGATTGGCTGTGTAACGTTACGTCATAAAACAAGTAGACTATGTTGCATTCGAGAAACACGGAAAGAAGAAAATTTCTCCTGCACTTCTTTTATAAAAGGTAAACTTATGAACATGTGCTTATATCTACGAATAATTGCCTTCTGACATGAATCCCAATATAATTCCCACTTGAAGCTATTACATTAATTATTTTCAAATCAATTAGAGACTAAATATATGGTCTTGATATTGAAATAACTATCAACAAGCGCAACTTCCAACTTGATTCAAAATGGAAGATTCTTCAAATAAAGTGAGCATGCGCTATGTTAAAAATGCCACATCTCCTTGAGAAATACAAAGAACTAGGCGAGGAAATATCTTTGAAAAAATGTTTCCTTTTGGGAACATTAATCATTCAGTGTCTAGAAAATGATGTGTGAAATCTGTCATTGCAAATGAATGCATCGTGAGACACAAACCGCACCCACTTGAGTGGGCGTCACCTCGAAACTAAAATTATATATCCGTAAAACTCAAGTCCATGACACGTAGACAGCTACACACGGTGCAATACGTCACAATGATGCACCGTACTGACAATAAGCGATAACTAAATCAGTTAAATCATGTCAATTATCGTGCTTGTTGTCCAGTTCTAAAGGACGATTCGGTTTCAGTGCAATTCAAATGCATGGCGCTGACAATACAATATGACATTTTATTATCTTTTTACTGCCACTGAAATTGTTCTAAGGCCAGTCAGGTTGTCAACTTCCGGGTGAAGCTTGGAGTGAGACCAGGGTCCAGATGGTGCAAGTCATAAAACCATTGTGTGTCATATGAGTTATTGCACCCTGATAACATGACGTAGCCTATATTGACATATTTCTTTTATTGACGGTCCCTGAACAAAAATCAGCATAATGAGAATTTAATTATTTTCATAAACTATCATTTATGATGAGAATAATAAATGATGAAAACAGACAATATTCACTAACAAATATACATAATATTGGAGCTCTTCTTAGCTCATATGGGAAGTAATAATCACCTGTTTGATGAGCAAACAGAAGCAGGAGCCATCTTGCTTCCTTGCTGGTCATTTTGCTCAGACTCATAAACATTGCTTTGGCAAAATAGCTGTAAAGTGTAGATCTCAGCAAAACACAGGCAAACAATGCATTTTGGTACTTACAAAGAGTACATCTATAGCTTCCTTTCAACAAAATAAAATGTTGGGGGGGAAGGCAGGGGAGAAAGTGTGTTGACTATTTTTAGTGTCGTTTAGCCAGTGAGATGTAAAGAAAGAGTTGGTAACCCTGGGAGAATGCATCCCAGCGCATCTCATGAAGCCCTCACGTGCCTAAAACATTCATAGTCTTTGAACTTGCAAGTTAATGGTAAACTGCTACTACTGCTCCACATCCGATTGGCTCCTTCCTTCCCCCTTTCCCCCCCCACCCCCGTGACGTCACAAGGATGAAATAAAGCATTAACCAGCGAGCAGGACGTTCTCACTCGAGGGACAAGCCCGAGAAGACCGCCAAGATGGTGAGTAGTGTGAAGAACGGCGTCGTCCATGGCCAGAAGGGACTCAGGGCCTTTTCGTTGTCCGTCATTTTGGCTAACCTGGTCGAAAAAAAAAATAAAAATAATCTCTCATGATCTGTTTTTACCCACTAATTTTTAAAGTAACTATATTTATTTGCGTTTCGTTTTGTTTAAATTAATATTTAACGAGCTGAACAGATACTCCACATCGTGTTATCGTCAAACCGACTAAATGTAACTTTTTCTCGGAAGTGATGAAATTGATGAGAGGTTGGCAAAAAAAAGAGAGAGAAAGAAATAAATGAAATATATTTATATGCAGGTGTGTGTAATCTGTCAAAATGAAGGAGGACAAATTTATTCATGCAACGTTAAAAAAAAAAAAACAGCAAAGAGGAAAATATTCTGACCATGGTATGAACATTTTCCCACATGGCTGACTTTGAATACTCAACATTGTTTTTATGATATATTAAAAGGTTGATTTACATGAATTTAGTCTTTGATTTGAGGCTAATGATTTAAGCATTTTTTAATAGGCAGGTGAAATTCTGACAAGAACATCAGATGTTTGACTTCTCTAAAATACACAGGAAGACTCAATTGTCTTTTTTATTTATCATATATTAAATTTAACGAGGACTGACCAATAGCTTCTCAGCGAGCATCAGCTGCTAGTTCTTGATGACGATAATATCGTAATATCGTTGGTAAAGTGCAGCACGTTGCAACTTTTACAAGTTATTACTTAAAATGTGTCCAGGGAGGGAAATACGTGTAATCTTGTAGGAGATCTAAATAATTAACTTCCTCATAGGGATCAATAAAATCCAGTCCACTGACTATTTTTCCAGCACCTTCTGTGTCAAGTCAATGATAAACCAAACTTATATGCCTGGGAGTTTGGGGGTGTTATAAAAGTGAGACGACTATGGGTGTGGCGACATAGATATAAGGGGGGGGGCAGAATGTTGAAGTTCATGTTTTAACTATGTGCTCAGCACATAGATAGGAAGCACAAACGTCAATGGGATCTATAGCTTTATTGGCAAGATAAAGAACTTCGCAGAACTGAAGGAAAATCCCTGGAAAGTCAGAGTGACTTTCTCAAGCACAAGCCTGGAATAGGAAACAGCTCATTTGCTTTTAAATAAATGCATAAAAAAAAAAAATTCCATTTTCTGTCCTTGTACACAAATACAGAGAGGTATAATATATGAATTTACAGATAAATCTGACAGCAGATTGCAGCATTTTGGTGAGTTGTGTGTGTGCGTGCGTGTGTGTGTGTGTGGGGAGGAGTGTTGGGGGGGTTCTGATATGATTTTGCTTCATCAACATGATGTCCACATGTCTTTGAATACATAGAGCACCTTCCTCTTTTGACTCGCTTTTACAACCATGCATTGTTTTAATACTGGTTGATCATCAACTGCTGAGATAAGAAAAGCTTCTCATTACTGATTCTGAATTTAACAACGTGACTTTCTCTCTCTCTCTCTCTCACACACACACACACACACACACACACACACACACACACACACACACATACACACACACACACACCCCACACACACACACACACACACAAATAAAATGCTATCAATCAGGTAAATCATTTCATCATTTACCTGGTTGTGACATGGTACTGCTCATGAATGCATCTACTTCTCTGCAAAGTAGAGAAGCAAAGCAACTTTTTTGTGTAAAGAATTACATTTTCCCTAAATTTAATTTTTTAATAACTTTTTCAGGGGGTGGGGGGTATCTGTGTTAAGTATGAATTCACTGTTTGCCCTAGTAAACCACATTCACGCAATCTTTTAACAGAAAGTCCAGGACATGTCATTCAAGGAAGGGCAGGAGTTTAAAGTCAGAGTCAGACCCAACGATGACTGCGATGGGTATGCAAATGCTTTTTTTTTTTTTTTTAAGCACAACAATGTCTTTATCTGGTTTGAAATGCAGGTTTCAGTCAAATTTTCACCAAGAGGAAGAAGCGCGGTGAAATACAAGCTTCTTACCGTTTCTTTGCTCTCTTCTTACCTGTTCCTGCTACTGCCGCAGCTTTGCACTCAACATCGGTCACGATCCGGAGAACATCGCGATGCACTTCAACCCCCGCTTCGAGCAGAACGTCATCATCTGCAATTCCAGGTCTGGGGGGAACTGGGGTGAAGAGGAACGAGACATGAACTTCCCCTTTGTGCGTGGGGAGGAATGCAAGGTGTGTTTGTGGAATTGTTTCTTGCAAAAGATACGGCAATACAAGTTTTTCTTTCCAAAGTGAGCCACACAAACTGCAAAAACACAAAATCTTGCCAAGTATTATTGATCTAGTTTCTAGAGCAAAAGGTAAAATTTCTAGTCATCAACACAACTCAAAGACCGCATGTTAATTCGGACACCGTATGAAGTTGAAAAAAGAAACTTCTACATTTAAACAGAACATTGTTTATTCTATACTATTGAATACTTAGTGAACCGATTTGTTTAAATTGTAATTCCAGAGCATATCCAAAAGCACATTCCTGTTGTTGCGCCTATATGGATCAACATTTATGAAGTCTCAGCCTCATCAGCTACAATAGACCCTGATGTAACAATTTATAGTATAACAGACTACTGAATGAAACAAATGAAAAAAAAAGTTTGAACCAAAACAAATTAGTCCTTAGACATGATTACAGAAACATTTAGTATTTCCAGACTATTTTCTCCATGATAAAACATATTAAGAAATTTTTGTTCTTTGTTGGTGTAATGACCCAAAACTATTCATGAGTCTCAGTTTACCCAATTAGTAAATAATTGGAAAAATCTGTTCCAATCATTCTAATTATTATTGCACATTTCTACAAGTGGGTGTAAGGTCTAGTTTGGAGCACTGCTTTGTAGGTAATCATAAAGGAGAATATGGGGCCATAAAACTCACAATCTCCATTATTATTGGACAATAATTCTGTTGAAAATGCTGCTTTAGTCATTCTTTAACACATGTTCTTGTTCTTTAGTGTTTCTGCTGTACAAGTCAGATTTTCATCAGAGAACTAAATGCATGTGCTTCCCTTCTTTTCTTACGTTTGGCAGTTTTACATTAACTTCAACATGGAGCAGTTTTACATCAAGCTTCCCGACGGCAGCATGATGAACTTCCCCAACCGTCTGGGAGATGTCAAGTACAAGTTCTTCGACGTCACTGGCGGCGCAAGGATCGTGGGGATGAAGATCAAGTAGGGGGTGAACTCCTCTCAACATCTTCTGATCTGCCGGATGGAGAAATGGTCCGTTTCAGAGTCGCTGAACCCAGCCACTGTTCCGACTGCTTGCTGAGACACAGCTGTGTTGCAATGACGAGAAAAGGTCTGCAGATGGCGCCAGATCATATCTTATGTCACCGCTTTTGCTCTTATCGCCTGATATCTTCAATTAAAGCTGAAAAGGGACAAGTTTGATTCTCTTTTTGCTTCACTAAAATTTAAGTATACACATATAATTTTAAAAGATAAATGTTACAGGTCATCTAAACACAATTGTACACAAAATTCAAAGGATATCTGACACACTTACAAGGTGTAGGCAAATAAATGTGCTGGCAACCCTGAAAGAAATGCGTAATAAAAACCCTGCGCAGTAGTATAATCTTTGCTGATATTGATTAGAGAGCTGCCAGCTTTGGCTGTCGACATAAAAAGACAAATTAGTAAGAAAAAGCAGAAAATCGAGAATCGAGCTTAGTTTCATTTTGTGAAAAAACATAATTTGGGGAAATTACTCACAGGGTGGTGTGAAACCTGGTAATGTGAAAGAAGGGACAAGTGTTAGATGAGAAACTCTGTCAGAAACAATTTGCAGCAGGACTAAAAAAAAGCTCTGTAGAGAAGCTGAGGAATGTGACACGATTGAACCACATTCGCTGTGAGGACAGGAAACTTCATTTACAAGTCAGGAACTTTGTTCAGCACAGCTTCAACTAATTTAGAGACATGAAAAGGAAAAATTTGTAACCTGATTAGAATCAAAACAGGACTAAAATCTCTGCATCAAACAAATGGGAAATTACCACACAAAAGTATCGCATTTCCTCACAATAAATTAGCAAATACATCCTGGTACATTTTATGTACAGTAACAAATGACAATTTGAAATTGCACATTTAAAAACATGTTTATATACTCTTAACTCTTTGGTGCAAAAAAACTGAAAAGTTTTCCATTACACCGCATTCATTTTTTGCTTGAGTAAGATTGAGATAGGACTGCACATAAAAATGACCCTTTATTAGCCATTTAGTCTACCAACAATAAAAGAAAAACAATTAAAACTCTCAGATGACTTTCTATTTATATAAGTGACAGACTTTCTGGTCGGCCTTCATTCCTTTCACTGCTTGAGCGATAAAAAAAAAAAAAACATTCAGAGGCTCTGCCTTCATCCACAGAGTCGGATATGATTCAGTTATTACCCTGTGAAAATAATTAAAAAATAGTCCAAATAGTGTCCTTTCTTCATACTGAAAGTTTCTGTTTATGTCTTAGAAGGGATGGGAAGCCCCCCAAAAATCCTCCATATCTTTTAAGGGGGCTCCGTAAGAGTCAGACTTCTTCACATACTTCACACCAGTTTTTTTGTCTTGGACAATTGCAAAAACTGAGTTGGTGACCGAAATTACTTGGGTAACTCCAACTCCACCTTCAAAGTGTCTATGTGCAGTTGAACAATGTCTCTGTTCAGCTTCATATTGTTGGCTCATGGCTAATGAGTCGAGGACGTTCCATTGCCTGAATCTACGGTGATCCATCAGAGTTCCTGAAGAGGTGTTGTCACAGCCGTACCAAGATCAGCCTTGCTAGATCCCCCAGACGGGCCTTTCTGAGCCAAAGAATCTTTGTAGTTTCGGGTCAAGAGAGTGTAAAGAAAGGGATTGACACAGCTGTTTCCATAGGTAAGACACGTGACAAAGAAATTGATGTATTTGTGAGCAGCTGCAGACAAATCTTTGAGGGAATCTGGGGAGAAAAGTTTAGCTAGTTGCCATCCCCAAAACGGTAGGAAACACGCCCAATAGGCTACTATGATACTTAATATCATAGTTAGCACTTTTTGTTTGAGTCCTTTCCTGCGGGCTGAATGGCTGCTACCCCCTAAGCTAGCCTGCACTGTCCAGTAGCGCCTTGCTAGCCCAGCATACAGTCCAACAATTATCAGTCCAGGGACTAAGACACTTGTGAAAAACAGTACTGTAAGGTAAGCCTTAAAAGCTTCTGGCGTCCAGGTGGGGTAGCAGATTCTCTTCACAAGGCCATATGCACTAGGCTTGGCCTCCCTGAGCTGTATCATCACCATCATGGGAAGAGTTAGAGTGAAGGCCAACCCCCAAATAACTCCTGCAGTGAGTCGTCGGTTCCGAGACGAGGATCTGTGGGCACTGAAGGGCTTGGCAACGGCACGGTAACGTTCTAAGCTCATCGCAACCAAAATGAAGACGCTGGCATGCATGGTGAGGAGATCGAGACTCAGGAGGATGCGACAGCCAGCCTCGCCGAACAGCCAGTCGTGGGCAAAGTAGGTGCAGACAACAAAGGGGATGGTGGAGAGGTAGAGCAGGTCGGCCAGGGCCAAGTTGACAATGTAGACGTACATGGAACCCATCCGGCACAAAGCGGCTGACCGCGTTACGACGAGCGTGTAAATGTTTCCCGCCAGTCCTACGGCGCACATGACCAAAAGCGTGGCACCGAGTAGGGATGTCACCCACAGACCTCCACTGGCTCCAGCAGCACTACCACCAAACAGAGAGGTTCCATCTTCAGCCCCCGGGGTAAGACCAGGTCCCGTCTCAGAAGTGATGGTGGCATTGAGGGTGTAGTTCATTGCAGATGTATAGATCAGGAATTAAAGCAGACAGGCTCTCTGTCTGACTTTATGAGAACATCTAATCAATCCAAATGAAAATCAAACATTCTTGACAGCTTAGGCTGTTTGAGACTAGTTAAACCTGACCAAAGAGAAAACAGAAAATAATGACAACAAATGTTACGGAAAAGATATTACTGTGCAGAGAAGATTTAAATTCAATACTCACACAAACTGAGCCAGAAAACTGCTGGCTCCTCCCAGTGTTTGCTGGCCAATTTCTTCCAATTTATTTATGCTCGCAATCGTGGGACTTCAAAGACACCTCAAAGTAAAAAGCAATGCTCTCACTTCCAGACAGCAGGGATTTCTCCTGCTGAGTCTGGGTTAAAGTAGAACCAACATGAGATTTTTGTGAGCAGTAGGGAAGTCTCAGCCCGTCCTTTTGAGAGGACTCCAGTTGCTAACATCTCGGGAACAATTTCTACAACAGAGAGGAGAAAAAAGATCCCTTCTTTTTCCCTTATTATTATGGTTATTAACTCCCACTCGTTTCACTTGTCTCGAAGGTACCAAGTTAGGTTGTACAAGCAATCGTCGTGCATCCAGTCAGAGTCAAAACTTATCTCCTTGTCTCTCTAGGCTTCTTTGTCGATGTTGACATTCGAGACGTTGCGGTAAAAATCCTTCATTTCCACATACGCCATGATGATTTCCTGCAGGTCTTGTTTATCTACTTGGTTTCCTGTGGTGGAAGACGAACCATCCGTTTCTTCTCGGCTCCGAAAATCCAGCTTCCCTTTTGAAGTTTTCTTGGTTGCAGTTCCCTTGTCTCCCTTTTCAAATTTGTCCTCCCTCTTTCTCACCAGGGTGAAAAACTGGCACAGGCCGATTGATTTATGTGACATTCCTCCCTGGCCTCAGCCTAATGTCTCAAAAACACCAAGGTGTGGATTTAGACACCACAAACTGCTGGCAGGGGCAACTGTCAGCAACTACTATATAATACCAGAGTTTATATACTCCCATCGAAGTCTGTAAAATTGAAAAGGTGTCATTTTGGGGGGCTTTTAATGAAGCGCTGTAGTTTGAATTCAGAGTCCAATTCTCTCTAATCCACACAAGTTCAGATTTGCACATCTGCACTCATGAAATTTTAGGTCTTTTAGCTAGTCGTGGAGAAAAGGATGACATTTTTGAAGCCATTCTCAAGCTTTGAGCATAATTTCAGATGCACATTTCACCAACATCCTTGACAGATACATAAGAGGCTATTTAAACTGACTGATTTCTTGCATGGACTCAACTTGTGTGGATTAGTATTGCTCAAATAATTTCAGTAGGTTTAAAGTCAGGGTTGCTTGGTGTCTTTGTCATGTTAGGACACACATTTGTGTTAAAGTTTCAGTCAGCTAAACCAAATTGTCATCATCAGTTAAAACAATACAGGCAAAATTCATTCAGTTTATCTGCAAAAAAAAGTTGATTTGGGGTTCAGTTACTTTTTAAATCTTGAACAGTTTTTTGTAAATTTAAAAGCACAGATTATACACAGATTCCTTTTTTTTCACAAAGCAGATTTTTAATGGTCTAAATTTTTTGCAAGTCAGCAATTGTGAGTCAAGAAAATAATTCTAATGGAAATTAAACTGAGATGAGTACATTTTGAAAATACAGAGAAATCAAAAAAATGAAAAGGCAACAGTGGTAAAAAGATAGTACACCCTCATCAATTTCTAGAGTTGTATATATTTTGTAAACTTGAGATTGGGCTTCAAATGTTTTTAATTTAAAACAACAGATCAATCATAAAATAAAATCCTAAAATTAATAGAGGGTGGGGTTTCATTTTATCACGACCACAGATGCTACATAAGTACATTTGTAAACATTTTTAGTTTTAATTAAAGTGTTGTCCCACATGGAGGTGCTGCTAAGTCATACAACTGCTGGAATTGTTTTCAGCACTTTGCTCAAAATACATTTTAAAATTGGCTTCCTTAAGTACTTTTTTTGTAAGAATACTATGAAAAGTATGCATTTGTCTTAATGAATAAAAATTTAAAAAATTAACAGAAAATCTGATCTTTTGGGTGATGTAATACAAAAATATATATATGTATATGCTACAACTAGAAAATTAAAATTCTGCTAATAATATGACTGTTTTTTTTGTCTCTGATAAATGACAACAATTCGACCCATAGGAACATTGCAAAAAAGAAATCGTTTCGGTAATTTACAGAATACCAAGCCTTGTAACCACAGCAGCTAAAAAAGCTCCAACATTTAGGAATCCATAAAGCTTTGACCATAGTGTTTCCCTATCCGTGCATATATCTACAACTTTACGAGCAGTAAAAAAGAAACTACAAAGTCAAAACATAAATACTTGGGCAGAAATAGCTGACACAATAGGAAAAATGCATCTTTTACCATCACATAATTTAAGCTAGCCAGCTAGAAAAATAGTCAGCTTGCTTTGTAACTAGACAGGCAGATGGATAGAGAGAGACAGCTAGATAGAATATACTTATATGGATTAAATTAATTACTAGTGTAAAGAATTTCACACAACAGTTTATTGTTGTGTGTCATTATTATGTTACTCACCATTAGCCATAAGTCACAAGAAATAAAGATAGAAAATGTGCTCTTGTGACTCATTCTGGACAGGTAACTAACTTTGTTCTGTGGTAAGAAGCTTTCCTGACACAAGGGTCAATAAAAAAAAAGAAGTGGTATCAAAATTAGAGCACAGTTAACCCTATCAGAAAATGCTTTGGTCAATTTGTTCTCACTTTTCACCCTGAAGTCCACATTTTTGGGATAATGCGCCATGCTCCAGCTTGTGAGCAGCAGGGTCGGTGTTGGTGGGTGTCGAGGGGAGAAACGGCCTCCGGTCTGTCAGTGTCGGTGCCTTAATAAGGCCTCCACTTTGAACACAAACACAAATCCCAAGTTAACGTAAGCCTCCTTGGAGCTAATATAGTCACTTTTAAAAGGCATTAAACAAGTCTGAGTCCTTACTTGTGAAATCCTGCGGGGACATCTGAGTGTTCATGACATTCTTGAAGTGCTGCAGCCAATCCTGTTGGTCACTCTCCGTCTCGCACGTAAACAGGAAGGAACGTTCAGGTGTCTCTATAGTGATGCCATATTGCCAAGCGCCGTTGCAGTGGGTGCCTGGCGGTAAGCCGGCAGAAGCGCTGTAATGGTTGTCATAGTTCCCCAGGAATACCTCACCTTTAGCGAAGGCATCCTTCAAACACAGGCAAAGTAGAAGAAAGAGGCAAAGGTTATAGGAGACATTTTGTTTTAGTCATCTCCAATGGGCTATTTTAGCATCCGACTGTTCGTTTTTCTTATCTTCATGGATCAATTTTATTTTGATATTCCTGGTTGGATATTCACACAATGAGAGTGAATATAGCAGAAAAGTATTTTCAGTTTTATTTTATAACCATACCTTCATTATGATTAAAGGAAAAAACTTCAAACCGTGTCTAATTTCTAGTGCAAATATCTTAGTGCATTTTAAATAGGACAAACTAACTGGTATTAACTGGAATTATCTTGAAAATTGGTTATTGCTAGGAGACACTGA
Organism: Poeciliopsis prolifica; assembly: GCF_027474105.1. Taxonomy (NCBI): domain Eukaryota; kingdom Metazoa; phylum Chordata; class Actinopteri; order Cyprinodontiformes; family Poeciliidae; genus Poeciliopsis; species Poeciliopsis prolifica. The sequence continues at coordinate 274,938 of NW_026562420.1, read as the reverse complement.
AATGTGACATTTAAATAAATAAATAAATAAAAGGGAATCAGGAAGGAAACACTTTTACACACCACTGTAAAATGCCAACATTTTAAACCAACCCTGTAACCATGCTGAATTTGTTCTGGTGTGGGCATTTATCGTATCGCTTATCACTTATCGTGATAAATTTCTTCAGAAAAGAATTTTGATTAATCATTGTCAAGATAAATTCCAATTAAATGCTCCCAAAATGTTCTTCAATAAAGTTATCGTGTTCAGGCTGGTGACAAAAATCACACTTTTTTATGTGACTGATGTCCTAAAGGAGCATGTTACAAATGAAAACATTTTTCAAGAGCATTTATTGTGTTTGTGGGTCTATGCTTGCTGTGACACAGTCGCAGTTAGCTAAAAAAAAGATGTAGAGAACAGTTCTTATTTTCACTTTTATCATTATCACAATGGCTCAGCAAAATGTAGTGATAAAACTTTAATCCCTATCGCCCTCTCATAGTTTTGACTACAGGTTAGTGAACATTTTTCCAAAAACCGAATTCAATTTTATTTTTAATTGATTTTGACTCAGTCTTGTGAAAACTACAGAAACCGGTTCAAATCATGGAATCATCTAATCTCGTTTTCTAGCCACTGGTCAACCACACTGCAACAAAAAACAACCTCTACTCGGTATATTCAAAATTTTGAATGTTGTTCTGAAAGCCCTGTTATAAAACATAACGGAATTGTCCGAAATGACTCTTTCGAGATGAAAAAAATTCAGAGATTGAAGCCATTCACTTTTTACGACTTTGTCTGGCTTCAGATGAAGCCGGTGTGTGTGTGTGAACAGACTCTCATACCAGTGGGTCTTTGAAGTACATCAGCCGTCTCTGATCCAGTGTGAACCAGCGCTTCTTGAAGCCCTCTGTTTGCTACGTAGATGAGCGGGGAAACACAACCAGAAATAGAATCAGTAAGGCATTGTGCTCACATCGATAGCACTCTATTAAACCGAAGCATGGTTCGTTTCTAGAATGTGCTGGCTGGTTTAGAAAAGAGAAAAGAGTCCCGGAACTCTAAAATCTGTCTGTCAAACCATCAGTCGTTGATTGGTCATATCGGTAAAGGCTTTCCACTGGAGTTCTTTCTGAGACCATCTCTAAATATTGAGAGATTGATTGTTCTCCTCACATTTTGTCCAGGGGCTCGTGCCAAAACACATCAAGTGTAACTAAATCAACTCAAAAAGCAGCAGGTTGGCGAGTCATTTCATCTGCCCACATCGCAAACATCCACAGAATAAAAATAGATTTATTTTTTCTGATTGTCTGGAGTTAAATCAGACCAAACCTCTCTTGTTTTCTACCAGTTTGAGTTACCAAAATAATTTCTATCTGCTACAATAATAAGAGAAAATATTTCAGATGTTCATTTATTAATGTGCAAAAGTTCATATACACAATGATGATTTTTATGTATTTAAACAATGAGAAAAAATTACTTTGGAAACTTCTGATAGGTTAACTGGAGTCACACCTGTGGTTGTATTTCAAGGCCACACCTTAAGACACACTGCGTTCTTTTCTTTTTTTTCTTCCTTTTTCTTTGAGAAAGGCATCAGGAAGAGAATTGTAGAGGTACAAAAGTCAAATTCATCCTTTAGAACAATTTCTAGAAGTTGCTGCGTTCCTTTGTTTGTACAATTATATACAAGTGTAGACATGATGACAAATGTCCGGCCACCATTCTGAATGAGTTTTGACCCGAAATGTAAAAACTGAACTGAAGCCAACTGATTTAGCAGATATTAACAAATAAATCGCTGATGTATTACTGTGGCATTCATGGAGATAATTTTGGAAATTCTGACTAAACTAAAACACGAGACGTTTGGGCTGATTTCACCAAGGCGGACACGCGCCGGTGCTGGTACATGTTTACATAAATCCTGACAAATGGCTCCTTTGTTTATTTGCACGGTGCGTGTCTGCCTTCCGCGTTTGTACTTGAGAGATGAGATTTAAGCGAGTTCTCACAAGGGATACCTACCATCCAGTCAGACAGGTAAAAATCAGTCACATTGACAGCTGAGTTAATTTTTTAGCCTTATTTTTTGTTTTTTAATTTGTTTGGTGTTTTTTATTTTTTCCAATTAGACCGCAAGCTGGAATAAAAGTGGGACATAGACGTGTTTATCTTGTTAAATGCTGATCCTAAAGGAAGACAGGATCAGTCTGACACCCTAAGACTGCATAACAAATTGGACACAATTTAACTGAACCCTCCAGTTTACTTGCAGTAAAAGAGAAAAGAAATAAACCACAAATAAGAATAAAAACGAATGTATAGAACAGGCTGCTTTCTATAATTAGCAAAAGAATCATGGAAAAATTTAGAGGAAAAAAATAAAAATTTGAGAAAATGAAATGAGGAAAATCGATTTTTAGTTTTGCGGGGGGAAATAGTAAGAGGCTTTTATTGTGCTGGGTAAATCAGAGAAGTAAGAAAAATAGATCAAGGTGGAGGAGTTACAGCTGTGCACATGTACAGGCAAGCAGCAGTGGATTTACTTACCCTGGGGCCGGTTTTTTCCATGTATCCTTCTTTGACAAAGTTTCGAGTGAGTTTGGGTACGAGCTGAAAAAGAATCACGATGTTTCTTTCAGTGTGGTCAACAATGAGCAATTACTTTTCAGGAAAGGTTCGTGCGTCTACCTCCGCATCAGTTGCGCCGGGAAAGGCCACTCTGAGATACTGAAGCTGAACCGAACGGATCGAATTAAACCAGTCAACAATTTCCTGGAAAAAAAACAAAACAACAAGTGAAAACATAAATAAGGATATAAAATTTAAGGCATTCACACTACACAACTCCACCAGGTTTTAAACTAAAAGGTGTCAAATTAAAAAAGGGAAGTTTGAAAAACTAAAAATCATTTTCCCCCTTGACTTTACAGTTATACACTACTTCATATCGGTGTACGACGTAAATCCCAATGAAATACATTTTATTATTGTAATTGTAGCAAAATGTGAGATTTTTTTTGTGGACACTTTGCGGCACCATGCATTTGTGGAGGAGGAGAGAAGTTTGGGTTTTCATGCAATAAAGGAAACTGGGCGATTTATTTTAACCCACCCTCAACATTATGTTACTAAATATTTTGGCATTTTTTCATGGAGAATGTGGACCCATATTACAGGGTACTTAGGATGAATTTGCCAACAACTAACAATTTTGGATTTTATTTCTTAGTAGATTGCGTCTTATATTCCTGATAAAAGAGACAATAAATTGCATAATTTATCATTCTTCTGTTTTCTCTCTTCCAACAAAAACATATTTTCAGTCTGCTGCTTTGGTCTCAACTAGGCCTGTTTTGACTATTTTGTTTACAAAGACTTCATGATTCAATTTCTTTGTTGTTTATTTTGCATATTTCAAACATCTTCCAGTTCCCTTGTCAAAATGTTCATCATGTCTGGTTGGTTCGCCATTATATATATATATATATATATATATAAATGCTTCAGGCAAGCTTAAGTGGTTTTGATACTTGAAACTGCAATTACAACTGAAGCTGTCACAAACTCACTACCGCACAGATTAAAAAAAGGGGGGGAAAGGGTTAAAGGAAAGCTTGGTGTGCCACTTTATTCCACTATAATCCTCCTCGAAGTAGAAAATTAGCTGAACAACTCTGCAGATCACTGCTAATGCAATGACACTCATCTGATTTTACTGCAAACTCCTCAGTCCCGGGTGACAGACGGCAGCTAACAAATCAGATAGAAACCCGGGACTGCTCAATATATTCCACTGTGTTTCTGGATGACAGAGAATGATAGATGTGATGCTTGAATGTCATCTGATAATGGATTCCACCGGGAAGCAAAGACTGGCACAAACGATCGGCTCTTCCTCAACAGTACCGGCGAGATAGTTAGAAAGCATATTAATCACATCTATCTAGACAGATAACAAAGAATTTAAATGATACTTTACATTGTTCAATAGTGGTGGAGAAAAAGAAATATTCATTCCATGGAGAACCACAATTCCTAGTCCTGGCATTTCTGAATCGACTCAAATGCTCAAAAGCTTTTTTTTCCTTTTTTTTAAAAATTACATTTTGTATAAATCTTTTAATTTTTTTGTTTGTTTCAGAAAAAGCTGGGCAGCAAAGCTAACTTAATGCTGATAATTTAAACTAGAAAATGTTACACACAAACCTATTTTTCCCTAAATATAAAGAAAAATAAGATTTTGAAATGGTATGGACCAGTGTAAAATTCCTTAAAAAAATAAATCTTATATGTATCTTTTTTTTTTACATTGTCTTCTCCTCTTGTCAGTCACATGATTTAATCTGAATCTCATCGGAAAAGAAAAAACTGGTTTCTGAGTTAAACGTTGTTTCTGAATCAAACTGCTAGACACTGAAAGATTCGTTCTGTTTTACAGCCGTTACTGAACAGAAAAACAGTAACAGTGTGCGCGACTCTCACCTTGCCACTGTCATGATACACAAAGATATTCCGGGTGCTGTAGTCTTTGAGGTAGGTGATCTGCAGGCCGTTGGGATTTCCGATCTTTTCTGGCTGGAACGTCGCATTGATAGTGTCCACCTTAATCACTGCTTTGGGCTCCTTAGCCTAAACAAATCAGGAGGGGGTTTATTAAAACTCTAAGTACGGTTTGCTGACTGTTGCTTTATTTAAATGTGACTAAGCGAGAGGCAGAAGGCAGTGAAAGTGGAGGTTAAGTCGAAGCGTACTTAGCTGGTTGCAAACGGCAGACGAAAGTCGCTACAAACTGACCATCATATAATTACTCAAATCCCTCTTGTCTCCCGCCATGGCGCCCAGCTGTGGCACCAGGACCAGACCCAGCTCAAGCTAAATATAGATCCGTCAACTATGGAGCTGAACTATTTGGTAACAAGCAAAAAAAGAAAACAAAAAAGTTTTAAAGCATCGTTGCTTTTTCTGACAAAACTTTGAGAACTTCCCAAACAAACTTGCGCGTCAATACCTGCATTTCCTTTACAAAGGTGCGCAAAAGCTTTTTTTGCTATTACGCTAATAAAAAAAAAAAAAAAAAATTTGCAGTATTGGTATTCAAATCAAACATAAACAAGTTTGTTCACATAAGTCATTTTTAAAAGAAATCCTCCTCCTGAGGAGACACTTCCTGTTCTTTGTCGTTTCCAGCAGTAGTAACATCCGGGGTTGTGACTCGTGTGATGTGGAAAAAAGTGTTTTCATTTCAGTTTTGCGAAATACGTCAATTTCAAATCCCATTTTGAAAACCAGTGAGATTTCCTTACTGATCTACTCGGTGACAAGATTCAATGCCATAAAAAAGGCTTTACAATTTTTATGTTTTTGTAAACAGCAAATTTCTGTGCAAACGCAGAAATTGGCCACATGGATGTCCTTAACAATTAAAATCATTTATGTGTGCAGAGCATCAAGGTTTTTCACTCTATGACAGTTGATTGATTATAGCCATCAATGCAATGACATCAGTTTGTCAAATATTCAGATTATAAAAGGCTTTTTGTGATAATGGACATCAGATAACTATTGTATATATCAAAGTCCTTACTGTTATGGAAACAATAGCTGGTTTTTTAGTTTTTGTGTCGTTTATATGCAGTATTTGTTCCCAGCTTCTGAGAATAATTATTTTGTATGGTGAACAGTTCAGACAGACTCCTCAGTAAACTTGTCTGAACTTGCACAAACACGACGGAGAAGGAAAATACCCATTTTGCTGTCTTTGCCGTCAGTTCAGTTCAGTTAGCCAGCTGAACTGAATATGGAAATATGAGAGACCAAACCCTAAATCCTACAGAAATCATTTGCAAGCGTACTTCAGTATCTGTAAAATCCTTTATATTTAGGGGTGTTTGTGTAGTGGGTGTTTGAATGTGCTTTAAGGTTTTCCTTCATTTTACCGAACTGGACTCTCATGTGCTGCTGCTTACGTCATATTTGGTGTAGTACTTCAGGCTGCCCTCTCTTTCAGAAAGGACGAATCGCCTGCTCAGGAACTGCCCGTTGTCCCGCCCCCTTTTCATCAACGTGCCCTCTCTCGTTTCTGGAGGGTGCAAGCAAGCGCGATCATTCAAGGGCGAGGGCTCTTTTGTTGTTGTTTGTTTGTTTGTTTTTTACAGTTCATGTGAGGGTTTGTGCGCGCTCACCTGTTTGGTACGTCAAGCTCTTCCCAGGTTTCAAGAACTCTTTCCTCTCGTACTTCGCTCTGATCCACTGCTCTCTCAGCACCCTGAGCAAACACGAACAACATGGAAAGACACTTAAGGACGCTAATTGATCGAACGGTAAATGGACTGAGGTTATGTAATGCTTTCCTTGTCATATTAACCTTGGAGGTCTTTTTGAGGTCAAGCTGACCTCTCAGCAAAACTCACAAACATGTGCGGATGTATGATAAGCTACACATGCAAAGATCACATCCATTTTGTGTAACGTTATTGAAGCTCAGATAGTTGGCATGTGGAGCTGTGGTTACTCACTGACAGTCCTTGTGGGTTGGTTTGTAGTAGTAGACAGGAACGTCCGCCTCATATTTTGCCTTCATTAGCTCATTTCCATTTTCAGCCATGAACTATCTCACACACACACGCACACACAACCCACATACAAAGAAAAGACACAAATTAAAGTACGAATGACGCAACAACACATGAATGAAGAGAACAATAACAGGACACAATAGGCAAAAACAAACTCTGGCGTTTTGGAATATATTCCATCTTAAAGTTCTACAAGCATAGAATACATCTTTTAAAATTTCCACATATATTTTCTTGGAAACTGATTTTAAAAGGGCGGTGTTATGCGTTTTCTGACCATATGTCGCCGTTTTATATCAGTTACCTTTAGTTTAAAATATGCTATATGTATCAAATATAACTTAAAAGAAAGTTGACGTGGTGGCGCAGTGGTTACGCACAACCCACATACGGAGGTCCTAGTCCTCGACGTGGCTATCATAGGTTCGATTCCCGGCCCTGTGACCTTTGCCTCTTCTCTCATAACCCTCTATCCTGCCAATTCACTGTCAAATGAAGCTCACTAGAGCCAAAAAAAGAAAGTTGACTTTGATGTTTAACATCTTGAAATTAAACCTCTGTCTCTTTAAAATCTCCTGTACTTCATCTTGAAGGCGGGGCTAGGTCTATCCAGCTTTCGGTTGCCATGGGAGACTAAAGAGTTGGTCAAACACGCATGTAAAAATGAAGGCAATACTTCAAATATGTTTTTGATGAGGGAATAATATTATAATATGATGTAAAGCTTTAAAAAAAAATCATTTTACAATAATACCGCCAAAGTTAACATATTTCTGAAGTCCTGGTTCAATCTGAAAATAATTACTGTCCTGTGGGTTTTGTTGGTCCTTTAAAGTTTTTATGTATTATTTACCATAACTATTTTTTGTTTGAGAGTGCATAAAAGTAGGATTTAATTCATCTTTTTCACTTCATTTACTTTAGTGTGTTATTGCATCTTCGTACAACAGATAAAAGTACAACTACTGTTGCTTTTTTTTGTTGCTGTTGTAAATCTTTAAAATGGCTCCCCACACAGAAAACCACAAGCCTTTATACAATAAACAACAAGAAAACCTCGACTGAGCTGGGAAATTTGGAGAATTGACAAATTAGGCCCAAAGTGCAGTTTTGTGAACATATTTATCCTGGAAGCAGTTATGAACAGAACATTGTAGCATTTACTGGAAACAAACAAACAAACAAAAAAAAAAAAAAATTGGAGCAGCAGAGGGAATATTTTGTTGGGCCAGTCAAAAATAAATGCCACATTATGAAATTCAAAAACTACAGTTTGTCCTCTTTTTTTTTTTTAGCATAAATAGATACATGTTTTATTCTTCCTCTATAAATTTACCTCCTCATTTACTTTCTCACATACTTTTTCTCCTTTAAAAAAAAAATTAAATACACAATGTAACAGATGACATCGTGGGAGTTGCTGGCTTTGACCTCTCACCTGAACCTCCTGGTCCTCCCAGTGGGACAACCTCAGGGACTTGACTTTGCAGATTTCGGGGATGTTGCGATGGATTCCAGAGCAGTCCAGACAGATGAACACACCAAGGGAGCAGGAGCCCCAACCCGGATCTGCCGCAGGTTGGAAAGTCAAAAAAAAGAAAAGCTCAAAATTGAAAGACCAGAATAGAGCCCCTGTGCCGTGCGTACAAAATCCTGGATATTAATATCTAAAGCTTGAGTGTAAGATGCTAGTGTTACCATCGCTAAATGACATGGGAACGAGATACGGTACGTCTGAAAAGTACTCAATGTTTTTTCACATTTTTTTGTAATGTTATAGCCTCACTTCAAATTCTGTTAATCCATTTCCTCAAAATTCTACACACTAATAACCCATGACAACGTAAAAAAAATTATAAAATCTAGAGCAGTTTGCAAACTGGTAAAAGAGAAAACCAAAATAATCATTCTTCTTTGCAGTACTTCTCATCAGGTTGAACGGCAGACGCCTCTCAGACATGCTCATTCAATCGGACTTAAAGCTGCAGTATGTAACTTTTACAAATTCTTAAACATACATATTAAAACTGTCACTATGTTGTGACAATTTGGTATGAAACTAATAAACTGTGAACAAAATTGAGCTCCTTTGCCTCCTCCCAGTGCTAACTTGAAACAACCAATCAGAGCCAGGAGGGGGGTCTTAGCACTGCCAATCAATTTACGTACATGCTACTCACTACCTTCTTGTCAATGAAATTGCAAAACACTCAAAAACTTTTTCCTTTCCCTCACATTGTCATAATGGAGTATTTGTGTGTAGAATTAGACTAACACTGTTGGGAATGAGGTTGGAACATAAAATGTGGGAAACATTTTAAATACTTTCCAGATTAACAACAGTACTTCCAGTCCTATTGTTTATGTGTATTTTTCCAGATAATCAGTGTTTGATGTTTTAGATATGTTTGATGTCGCGATGTAGCAAATTTAACGTGCAAACGAACTTAATTCATATTGAGTTCATGAAGGATCACATGAACTCAATATGAATTAATTAACTTGGAAATGGGAAAAAAAATCTATTTCGGTAGGGTAATTTTACAAAGCACATTTTCAGCAACAAGGCATTTCAAAGTTCTTTCCATAAATTAGAGTAAATACAAACAACACAACAAAATAAATAACAACAAGAGTAATTCACAATTTATAAGCTAATAGATGCTTCTCTGGGTCTTTTTGTTCTAACTTATAGGTTTCATTCCTAATCTTGGCTGCTGGACAACAAGAATAAAATAAGTACTCCACAATTTCTAAAAGTTGTTATTGGAACATAAATCCTGATCACCCATGTTATCGTTTTAAAAGCATTTTGGATTGACGTCCCCGGCCAGACAGCAAATCAAAGTCGTTGCTAGGTGAGGATAAAATACTTAAACTCAATCAACCCTTTAACTCTAATCATAAGGCTCACACTGAACAATGCCACACAAAACAGGAAACCTTCCAGGTTCATTTGTCTTTTCTGTTCCTCTAAGCTAAAAGATTTAGAGAGTTATCGTTTCATCGCTTTGTCTTCCTCCCCAAAAAAACCCCCCATCTTGACAGCTTGCCAGTAAACTCTTGTGTGTGAACGACCGCCTGGATCTTATCCGGAGAAACTATTGATGTCTGAGTGGGAATAACGTTCTTTGAAGTTTCCATGTGAGTCACCAGCAGATTGGAGTTTGGATGTGGCCGGCTGGTCAACACCGACCCGATCAAAGCTTCTAAATGCTCCCAAAAAGGACACAGAGTGACCATCTTCAGATACTCAAGGACAAACAAGAAGGAAGGGCGCGAGCTGGAGCTCAACCGGAACGCCGTTCAGATACGTCAGGCCAGCCAACACCTTTACTCTTCCTTAAGATTCCTCAAAGGCAGACTCTGAAATGAAATGGCAATCTGGCAGAGATGTAAATCCTCACCGCGGCTCGGCTTTACTAACTTTTTTGCTTTGCTTGTTGTTCTCGTTGTTGAGAAGATAGTATAGAACTAAAAACAACAGAACATGACTGTTGAGCTCGTTTTAATTTAGTCTTTGTAGCCAGAAGAGAAGTGCACACCTTTAAGGTCAACAGCATATGGATCGATAAAACATCAACTATTTCATTTCATTATTCCAATTCAAAAAGCACAACTCGTTTCTCCACGTTTTCAACCAACAATGACTCAAAAGGAATATTTATCCATTTGATGTTTATCTTTGTTTACAACACTCTGGCGCTACACAACGAGAGTGAGACGTTTTTATATTGCATGTTTACAGTATCTCTATGTTGGCACCTTAAAATATTGGCTGTGTTTGACAGAACAGTATGTGTTCATATGTGTGATATTGGTTATTTTAGATCTCCTTCTTAGAGCTGTTTCTAAGCTTGAGGGCTAAAAATGTCTGCGTACGCCTAAACCATGACAATCAGGATCTAGAAGAAACTGATGTTTACTGATTTCACCCAACGACGGCTCAAAGATCCAGTTTATCGAGAAAAAAAGACAAAAAAAAAACAAGAATTTTAAAATACAGAAACATCATATTTTACTGTCATCCAGTGGACGATTACTGCTTTGCAAAACAAACTGGCCAATCACCCGACAGAGCATCCAAACAAATTTATGGAAAGTTGAGTGGAAGGAAAATGCTTTGTAAAATAACGGAATGACTGCAGAAGGATGCTGTCTAACACATTAGCAGGATGAGCATGCCTCGATGCTACGATGCACCAATTCATGCAAAAGGAGCCCCAACCAAGTGCATTTATTACAGTAAGGTTCTTTTTTGCTGAATTAGGAATATTTTTACTGATCATATGCCATAATATTTCCCTGTCTTTCATGGATCTATAACTTACTTCAAATTAGGCCTGTGTCGATCGCATGATAAATTAAAACTACCCAATTATCGGGTTTATTGTTTTCTCTTTCTGTTGATGACACTGAATGAAAAAAGGCTCAACTCCGGTGTCTCCACTGACCCTCCCTTCCTGTAATGCCCAGCGCGCACTGCACCATCTTGGAGCTGCTGGCAGATTGTCGGCCCTCTTTCAAAACCTGAGACCACACATTAGCTGACAGAAATCCTAGGTATAACGCATTGATTGGGTTCGATCATGCCGTGTGGTGCCCACAATGGACACAAAATAACGGCTACAAATAGAGTAAACTAATTTTAAAAACAGGCATTAATCAATGCTTTATGACAATCTACTTGCAATGCATGTAGCTAGTGTTAGTCCTGACTGAATGAAAATCATTATATCCTATTTATGTCACGTTAACAAAGAACAGCTGAAAACTCCTCCCCTTGTCATTTCTATATTCTTTGCACGAAATGTTGAATAAACATTAATGTTCTTTCCACATTTCATCTCCAATGTCCGCTGGAGTTCGGGTTGCGCCGTGTCAGCTGTTTGGGATTCCTCTGTAATTTACCATCAGAAAGTAGGGAGGGGAATCTACGCTTTGTGATTGGCTACCTGTTACAGGCTGAGTTTTCGCTCCCAGCCTGAGAAAACCCTTGATTTAGATCGGAGGGGCCAAGACGATCCACCGTAACACACCACACACTGCAGGATGATCGGTTATGAAATGGCAAGCGACAATCTTAGAACGCCCAAAGTTCTAAGATTGTCGTTAAGGGGAAAATCAGGGCAAAAAATTGTGTATCATGAAATATTGGATGAGGTCGTCCGTTGAGCCCATCTTCTCTATTTAAATCTAATGATTACTGAAGGGCAAAATAGTATACAGATTTCATAATCTGCACTTTTGGTTTGATGCAGTACCAAAGTGATTTTTGTATTCAATTCACCAAAATGACCCTGAAAATCACAGACAATATTTTCAGCCTGTTGACCAGTTTGATTTGTGAATTTGTCTTTCTCCAGTGGATTTTAACATTAAATGTTGAGATTTTCTTTACTGTACGGGAGAAAAAATAAATAAATAAAAGGCAGATTGTAGTTTTTTTGGACTTGGCTGAAAGAAAAGGGTGTGTTCTGTGCAAGTCCTACACTGCCCTACACTCGAGCATGTGAAGTCTTGTTCAACTCTCTTGGATTTTTTTTTCTGGATGCTCCACGTTGCGCACACCAAGCAGAACGATCGAGGCCACCGCAGCTTCGCCTGTGGTCTAGTTAAAGCCCCGTCTCCCCAATTCCCAGCATTCTTTGTCACATATTTTCAGGTAAGACAACAAGATTTCAAACCAAACTTGTGGCAGTTGTGAACCTTCCTATGCGTCCTCATCAAACACTCAACTGGAATAGGATTTTCTTCAACCTACCCAGCGCGCCGCAGTCCGCGCAGACGTCATTTCCCGGCTTTTGCAGGATTTCTTTAAGAGCTCGGATTGCCCTTTCGTTTGTCGACATTTCGGCGTTCAGATCCCTTACCCGCCGGCTTGCAAAGAGAGAGAGAGAGAAAGAGTGCAGCAGAGCAAAAAGAAAGGAAGGAACAAAGAGAGATCGATAGAGAGAGAGAGAGAGAGAGAGAGAGAGAGAGGTCTGCCTACTGGCCCTCCCTCCTTCAGGTGCGGACAAGTCTGCGCAGGTAGGCCCGGCGTGCGGGCCTCCAGGTGAAGGGAAGGCAAAACAAAGCTTCTCCGTCCGGTCACACGGCGAAAACACGGAACATAATCCAAACTTTCTCAAATCCTAACAGTCGCGCACCTCTCCTGTACCCAGTGAACCCAGTCCGCGGTGAGAGCGGCGGACAAGTTGCGCTTCTGCCTCCGGTCGGACTGCGCGTGTTGAGCGGAGAGTCAGGCGCCGCAGTAGGAAGTGAAGGTCGTATCAACACACTGCTGTTCCGCATATTTTGCGGTTAGAGCGCACATAACTCCCGCTGCGTGGAATCTATGCAAATGCCCTGCTCTCAAACTCTCGAGCTTGCGTATTGATGGAAAAAGAGAGGGAGAGAAAGAGAGAAAGAGAGAGATTTTAGAGAATAAATCATTTCTGCGCATTAGTCAGTAAAAGCAGCTGTTAAATAAGTCAGTTCAGTTGCTGAACGTGAGAAAATGATATAATTTTAAAATTTTTGGTGCTAATTTAAAAATATTTGTAAGGAATTTTTATGATGTTTGCGCCAATTGTGCGATGCTAAATGTAACTTTTTATCATTCACCAGATCGGTCATGGACTTTAGCAGTGACGCTGAGGCAACAGTCTCTTTATCCCAAAATTTTTGGCTAATTTTAAGAAAAAAATTGCAGTTAAAAAAAAATCAGAAAAAAAATGAGCGGACCTGTTGATTTTGTATGACTTTTGCAGATTTGTGAAAAACTGGAGGGACTGACTGATGTGATTAGGAGTCGAGAGGGCCGCATGAAAAGCTACGACGGGTCAAACTTGGCCCCCGGGCCTTCAGTTTGACATGCTCGTTTTATACCATTTAAAATTAAAACCTCCAGCTGTAGTGTGTGCAACTGTATAAACAGTCAGTCTTTTGATCATCCGTAATGCTGCAAACATAATCTTGTATTATAAGCTACTGAAAGTGAGAGCTGAGCAGCAAAAGAGAAAAAAAAATGGAGCCAGCTCTCACTTCATCGGAGTCTGTTTTTTTAGCATGAGCCATCACTAAACATTTAACCGTGTTTCTCATCTGTGTTCCCATCCCTCTGCAGCCTTTAGCATTTTGGCTAAAGGCTGCAGTGTCTGGAATGTCTCACAACAGCAATGAATTTGCTGTTGTGAGACGCCATCCAATAGGCAAAAAATTACACTGGCATGTAAAAATGTTAAGTTCAGAACACTGAATATGTTGTGCACCCCTAATATATTCATAAAGGCCTTGAGAGATAGACATATTCCTAGCTATATGACCATCTATCTCATGGAGGGTCAACCTTTTGGTGCAAACCAGCCCTGAACGGATGACGTCTAGATGCAGATTGACCTCTGAAGTTGTGTTGTGGTATCTGGAAACAAGATGTTAGCAGCAGATGCTGGAAGTCTTGGAAGTTACAAGGTGGCCCCTCTGTCATTTGGACTTGTTCGTCACCTTCAGAAAATGCTCAGATGGACTGAAACCTGGACAATAACACCTTGTACTTGTGCTGTTCGAACCTTTGGCATGTGTCAATCTTGCTCAAATGCTATGCTATTCCACCTTCTGACATATGAGCTCTGCAGCCGGGCATTCTCCGCCCAACTAACCGCGGCGGTCAGTAGACATAACGTTACGTCTAGTAACGCTCATATTGGATAAATTAGAATGAGTCTGGTTTGTCAGATTAAAAGTAGCTTTTGACAATGACAATCTTTCAGTAGGTGTTTTTTTTAATATTTTAAATTGGTCTGATGTGATATTTTAATTTTAAATGTCATATTTCCACTAACTGTTGGAAAATCATCATTACTGAGAGAAATAAAGGCGTTAACACATCAGTCTATGTGTGATTAATTCGTACAATGGTGATAGAGTTAGTGAAACAAATGCCTTTTCAATAACATTTCAATTTCTCTAATGGGTGTGTATATTAATTTCCAAAAATACATAATAAAAAGAAAAGTGCTTTAGTTAAAGTACCAATTAATCACAACTTAAGATTGGAAAGGGCTAAAAAAAAAACAACAACGAAAAAAGCAGATCTTCTCTTCAGTATTTGTAACGGTTCCCATAGAAATTATGCAAAATGTTTTGAAGTCATGTGTTCAAACTGCAGATTCCTGATGACACACAGCAGGAGGTATATTTTTGTAAAATAATAATATCCTTGTTGTTTTCCCACAAAAGCAGAAGCCCTGCTTTGGTGCTCTGTACTGTTTCATTACTCATGTCTCCCATAATTTATAAAACCTGATTAATAAAACCACACATTGTTCCAGTCTAAATCTATGTGTATGAGTTTGAATCAAAACAAGGAAATTGTTTGATTTTGTTCCAAATCAACCAACCCTGTACAATTATCTTCATATTAACATTAATGGAGAAAAATGTCACTTTTCTTTTTAAAACAAAGTTCAATCATTCAATCACCTATTGATCATGTTAGTATAATGTATTAAAATTCCATTTTAAAAGATTGATTTAATGCAGAGGGTTGCTAAAATAATATAGACAGGTAAACAACATAAACAAAAAAGGAATAGAAATGCAAAAAGGGATTGAAAGTGAAAAGCAAGTGCATAAAATATCTGCATGAGAATAAATTAAAGCAGAGATTTTTTACCAGTTAACCCAATGCCTTCTAGCAAAACCTCAGACTGCCATATGTGGCCAGTAGGTGGCAGCAGTTCAACAATGTTCCTGCTCCTACATGCACTCTAGGATTTTGTCCATGGCTGCAGCAGCTTTGCTCTTTCAGCTCTCTGGGTAGAAAACCCCCAAAAAACGTCAAGTCGAGTATGAAGGACGTTTCACTGTATCGGTGACCGTAACGCTGGTGTTCCCACAAGAAAGAGGCTGATATGTTCCCAAGAAGCAAAATGACTTTGCCTTTGAGGAACGATTCCTCAGCTGATCATTCACTACTCCAGTTGGGTTACTTAAGTGAGACAGATAGGGCAATTCGGCTGTCAGTGAGGGTTTGATGTCATTGTGCAATACATTTTTTATCCCCCATCTGACGGCAAAAGGCTGATGCCCCGTCACTGAGCTCATTTGTTAGAACCAACATGGCAGGCTGCGATCCGTTTGCTTTCAGAGCAGAACCTGAATCTTCAGGTTTTCATGGGAGTTTTGCAGCTGGAAGCTTGGCATGTTTGTACACTTAACATGTGACATATGTGAATGTAATAGCTTGACTGTTTTGCTTGTTTGCTTGCTTTTCAAATACAAAAAGGCATCACTTTGTTAGTTTGAGCAAAAAGCCTGCTCTTATTCCGCATGGGTCGTGTTCTCCACCGTGGCTCTGCTCACAAAAAGTCTTGATTAAATTACAAATTCTGAGCAAAACTGAGCAAATTCTGCTGGAGTAAAAAGCACGGAAATGATCCGTCCTTGAATGTAAACCTTTTTTATGTCCAGTGGAATAAGGGCATGTTTTTAGGGCTGGAACAAAAGGTGAGTGTAGTGATCAATTATTCAGTCAGTTATTCTGAGGATTAATCAGATGCAACATAGAGAAAAAAAATCTGCAAAATCATCATTTGACTTCTAAGCTTACTTTTTATTGGAAGTGCTGTAAAAGATGCAAGTAGGCACATTACATTCTTTAAATAACATTCCTTTAGCTAATAATAATTGGATGACATTGGAGATTTACTTATTTTTGCAGAATTTGAAACTTTGCCACTCGAGGAGTTTTGGAAAGGAAATATTAACAAAGTTTTCTTTTCTGTAATGTTAAATGCTAAACGTTGGCTACATATTTTTCACGGCTTTGGCTCATTTCATGTTCTGAGTGTGTTGTTCTTTCAGCAAATGGCCTTTTGTTTTGAGTTTGTGTCCTCCAATTGACAGTTAATTTGTCACTAAATTAGATGATGGATATTTCAATGATTGATTCATAATGATTAATCTGATTAATCATTCTGGCCCTGCATGTTTTAGAACAACAGTGATAAGAAAGGTTTCTCAGGGATAAGTTATGGCTCAGGAGATAACTTGTTTACATCTTTGTGGTGGTTTCCCTTCGTCCAAATTATGTGGTTGGTGCAAATAACATTTATTCTTATTGGATGATATTCAATTGTTTCCATTGTGCGCTGTGCTAAATCTGCTTATCTGTTCAATTCTAATCTACCTCCATCAGCCAAAGACATCCAGTTTATCCTCTCTTTTTATTTCCTCTGTTAGTTTGATCTGCAGATTAGAATAAAATATGGGCCCCAAAATCCCTTTCTGAGGTTCATGGGAGACTCAGAAAATGCTTAATGTTAAATCCTTAATTAGTTTAATAATATTTCAAATCTTCAGAGCCCAAAGGCTTACATTTTTCCTTTTGGGTCGTAATTGTTCTTTTCTGGTCATTAGTTAGTTTGTGTTTTCTCCATCTCAGTTAATGACTGTTACCAAAATCCCAGTGTCATAATATTCAATTTAAACATTTCACTTTGCTGTTTATTAGTTTGTGTTGAATTAGGTTTCTGTTAGTCCTGAATTAGTCGTTCTCATAATCATTTGGGGGCTGGATTTATTTTTTTAAACTCAGTCAAGTTGTCTGCTTTCTTGACGCTAGCTGTGTTTCCATTGCAAATGTGCACAAAACATTTGTCGGTATTCCTCTAACGTTGAAAAAACACAATTTTGTTATTCCATAAATTAAGAAACGCAATTATAATCACACGTGAATAACTTTGCTCACTGGATAAGTCATTGAAAGACATGTCACACAATCATCCTCCTGCCACTTCCTGAACACTTCAATGTCTCCACCAGTAGAAACATCTGGTTGTTGATCACGTGACTCCTGTGATGCAAAATAAGAGTTTCCATTGCAGGCTTGTGAAAATCACTGAAAAAAATGTTAAAAACCCACCTCATCCAAGCGCAAAAACTTTTCATCAAAAAACAAGATTTTTTTCTTTTTGTTTGTTTCCATTAAGGGAATTCCTATTTTATGGTAAACGGAAACACCACTGCTGGAGTCTGCCACTCAGTAACTGGGCTAAATTGCGTCTCACTTAATATTTAATCAAAGAAAGACGACTTTAGGCAGATATGCTCAATTATTCTGATCTTAGATGATCAAACAGCACATGGTATTTATTTTCTGTCTCTTCATCTGATGATTTGTAGTCACACAGTTGGTGGCATGTTGAGGGAGTAAATGGCAGCTGGTGCGGACCATTGTTATGTGTCTTGCCGGCTGCTTCTGACATATCATTCCTTGTGTTTGGTCCTGCCTATGAGGTTGGGCTCTTTGTCCGTTCTGTGATATGTGGCTGTAAACGAAGCAGCAACAGCTCTCCAGCAAAGTTTAAATCAACCCTGCAGGCTGGACACCAGAAGCATACAAAATTTTCACATTAAAGCATTTCATGAGCTTAAAAAGACTCTACAGTGATGAAATCCAACACTGGCAGACTTCATTGTTACCTCACATTATATGTACTGCTATCTGCTCAAATGGTCATGAAAACAACTGAGATTTAATTCGTCATGGCACGTGCATGGTAATATAAGCGCACTTTGAAAATGTAAGAAATAAATTGTATTTACAGACGCGGGACAGCAATAAGTTAACAAAAAAAAAAAAACTTCAGCAGAAATCAGATTGGAAAATATTAAGAGGTACGGTAGAAGAGAAACATAAATGAGGAAGATAAAGGCTAAAAAAAAAAGATTAATTCAGAAGGAAAACAGCTATGCATGAATAAAAAGATCTAAAAGGACTGGAATGCGAAGGAGGAGTGAGGGATGATGGGAAGCAGCTAAGTGACAAACACACAAAGCAGGAAAAAGAACAAATAAAGCTTCCTACTTGTGGCAGACTCTGGTGAGGAGTTAATGGGGTTTTGCCACTTTCTTCCGTCTCACTGCCTCCTGAACCATGAACCTCGCATGCAGAAAGATCATCAACTCCCCGCTCTGCCTCCCTCCAGGGCCTCATCTTCCTCTTCCTCTGCAGGACAACTTGTCAGCCAGAGCCTGGTCCCTGTCTCCTTGTCTTTTGGTTAAATATGCATTCCATGTAGTCTAATCTAAAACATCATCTTCTTTACCTTAGCTGAAATGTTACTGTTACATTTTGAATAAATAACCTAAGAATAAAGAACGAAAGGCAAAAAAGCAAAAATACTTTGTTTTCCATGACAGAAAAAAGTAATAAACATGTAATTTCACAAATAAGATTGCATGTTGGTATTGATATTTTCATGTAAACAAACGTGACTGACCAAGTTCTCATTTGATTTGACTTATTATTAATTTTTTATATGAAGGGCACATTATTTTTAAAAGTAGCAAAACTGGGTCAGCTTCTCATAATAGTGACAGAAACAATGTCTCACTTTTTTTAAAGCTCTTCCACTTGTAAGTTAACAAAAACACGAGCCAACATGAGCTCCGAGATCCATAAACAAACATTTTTGTGACTGTGTAAACCAGAGCATGTCAGTTTCTTTAGATAATTCTGTATTTTGACAAATTATGGACAAATTGCTCAAACCTCCTATTTAATTTAATGGTATAAAATGTTCTTAATACTTCATATGACATCTTTTTGCTGTTGATGATCCTGATCACAATTTGGGTGAGTCTACTTTGTGCTGCATTGCTGTTAGAGGGAAGCTTTCATTTTAGTATTTTAGTCCCTTCTAGAGAAGAAGAGTGTATTGCTGTTTGTTGTTGTTTATTTTGTTCTCTGGCGCTGGAAATAAATTGCAACTTAATTTAAATGTTTGTTCGGTCATTTCCAAAACAATACAATAAGCTGGAAACAAACTAAACTGGGGGTTTGTCCGGGATTTGTCTTTTCTGACATGTTGTGTTATTGCTTCGTTTTGTTTTGGGTGTGGCCTGGAGAATGAGCCAATCAGCAAAAGGATTGGCATTAGCAGATGGAAAAACAGAAACAAAAGAGGAGCTAGCAGAGGAAGACAGTGCAGGCCAGAGACCACAGCACTTGTCAGACCGAATGACCTTGTGATGGTGGATAACATTTACTGAACTCGCAGAACGTTTTCTGATGACTGACAAAAGGTTATTTTTAGGAGATAACTTAAATTACCAGTTGTAAATCAAGTTTGAAGCTCAATGGTGAAGCGCGGCTTTATTTCTTTTTTTTTTTTTTGAGAAGGTTATTCATGCTTTTATCGCCTCTCTGCCGGACAGTTGTAATTCTTTATGCGTCGGGCTCGATCAATCATCCCTGTACAAATAGTACAGGACGCTCCAGCTCATGTTTCAACCGAGACGAAGAAGCATGAAGACATAACTCCAGTCTTAAAATCTCTTTATTGGCTTCCTGTCTGTCATCGCATTGGTTTGAACATTTTATTGCTCACTTTTAAAGTTTCAAAGTGCTTCAGTGCCGTCCTGTCCACATGATCTCCTCAGTATCAAGTCATGATGAAGAGCACTCTGGTCAACTTGCAGGCTTCTCCTTAATGTGGCGAAAGCAAAGCTATTTATGATAAGAATATACAAGACTGACTATATCCTCTAAAAATAATAATGATAAAAATCAATAAGCCCATATTTCTGTCACAAACGTTTAAAAAAACATTTGCTTGATAAATGGAAATGGACTGAACTTATATAGCGCTTTTCCAGTATTTTGACCACTCAAAGCGCTTTACACTAGAGTCACATTCACCCATTCGTGCACACCGATACGCAGATCGGTAGGCAATTTGGGGTTAAGTGCCTTGCCCAGAGGCACATTGACATGAGGCAGGAGGAAGCTGGAATCGAACCTACAACCGTTCGATTGCAAGACGATTACTCTGCCAGACAGCCACAGTCGCTATAGTCGTTGTAGTATTCTGATTTCAAATGTTTTTTTGAGTTACATCAAGATCACATCAAGCATTTCCTGACACTTTTCATTTGAAATGATTCATGAATTGCATTAATTTCACACTGTGGTGAAGCATTAAATGCACAGGGCATATTCCTGCAGAAATGACGAAAGTCAAGGTTAAATTGTGACAGTCAGTCATGGGTTAAACAACAGATTCGTTTCTCTACAACCACAGACTGAATGTAAAAGTGATCTTTATACGTGATACATGAGGGACGGAGGTCGTTACTGGAATACTTGAACTGGCCAGGGCCCGAGTTTTCAGATTCTCCTCTCCTGACGCGCGACGATAAATTCTTCAGAGGTTTCTGGGTGGAAAACACAGAAGAGAGGAAGTGATGCAACAAGAATACTGAAGACGCTGCAATGTTTCTTTAGCAGCAGTTTGAGAAGGGTGGATGTGACTACACTCATAATTCATTTGTGTGTGCGAGTTTATATCAGGAGAAAAGTGGCAAAATTTCTATATATATATTTAATTTTGCCAATTTTAAGCAGTTATTTCTGGTCATTTTTGCATTTTTGTGATTATGGTTTACAGCTGATACAAACCTAAACTTCTGCTTTTTTGTTTGTTTGTTTGTTTCAGAAAAACTCACCTCCACCCCTTCTCCACATCCACGGTCTTGGATCTCCAGGAGGCGACCTCCATCACCGGCGAAGTGGAAGACGTCCCTAATCAATAATTAATGTTCATTAAGGTTCGTTGCATTTCACAACACATTGTCTTCCGCTGGACATCAATACAGCAATGCTCAAGAATATGAAATGATAGATTCTTAAATTTTGTTAATAAAGTAAATTTGTTAGATAAAGATATGTGAATATTTTTTTTTTGTTATAAGCACAAATTAAATGAAAAAAGAGAAATACACATTTTGCCTCCAGTTGAATTTTGAGATGTTCGTTCTAACGATGGGTTTCATTAAACCTAAGAAATAGTAATAATAATTAAAAAAAAGAAATATTTACAACACTTCTATATGTTTTGAAATGGGATTCTCTCATATGGTCTCGTGTTGTGCTCTTCTGTACCATGTGGTCCGGATCGTTCGCCGCTTCCCGTAACGCTGCTTCTGGTGCCACCCGCCTTCCTGCGACTGTGTGACAACTATAGAAACAGTGGGATGGATTACATGTTGTGTATTTAAAAAAAACAACCAAAATCAAATGACAGCCGTGTAAAACGGGAGAAATGTAATTTACCTCACTCTATATACAGTTTTTCCAGGCTGTTAAATATCACTTTTACCGGACAGCCAGAGGCCTTAAGGTCAGCAAAGAGTGTCTCTCTGCCTCACAGTGTGTATGTATTTGTATCCAGATATGAATCTATTTAAAGAAAAATAAATAAATATATTGTTTTGGCCAAAAAAACGGGAGAGGAGAATACAATACCTTCCAAAGGAGAGGTGTTGCTAAGCAATTTGTAACAATTTCTCCTGACCTTTCCTGCAGAAGGCTCTTATTTATATCACTGCTATTATGCACTGTTCTGCGCGCGAGTAATCATGGATGTCTTTGTTACTTACATCTATGAATTTGCCAGATAAAATCACCGGAGACTTACTCTACTGAGATCTGTTATTTTTATTAAAGCCAAGGGTTCAAAGTGTTGCATTCAGAAGATTCTCTGCATGAGAACAAATTGTTAAAAGGGTCACATTTTAAACATCGAAAACCAGATATGCATGTTATCTAAGTTCATTGTTTAGTTGGGGAAATTTAAAGGGCTCTATTCCACGCA
The DNA here is from genome assembly GCF_027474105.1 of Poeciliopsis prolifica. Classification (NCBI taxonomy): domain Eukaryota; kingdom Metazoa; phylum Chordata; class Actinopteri; order Cyprinodontiformes; family Poeciliidae; genus Poeciliopsis; species Poeciliopsis prolifica. The sequence goes on along the minus strand of NW_026562420.1, from coordinate 252,722 downwards.
AAACAAGTAAAACATTAAGTGGGAGTTTCAGACTTCTTTCAGCAGGAGTTTTATAGGTTTCTAGAGAACAGTCTGAATGCCGAATGCTTCCTCCGAGAGCAGGACGTAGACCACAGAGCAGGGCATTCTGGGTAAATACAAACAAAACTGCATGCAAGTTGAGATGGAGAAATTTTCTGCAGCTGCCAAAATCTGACACTAAACATGAAATGTTTGCATTTTATGAGGAAGGAAGTTTTCCTCTGTGTCTTTTTTCGTTTCCTTCAGTGGTTCTTTGTGCAGCGCCCCCACAGGCCAGGAGGGGGAAATAAGTTTTTCAAACGGTTTGGATCGTTTGACGAGACGGAGTGAAAGAGAAACACATCAGCTGAAAATGTAACAACTGTTGCAAACTTGGTGACCAGTCAGACCGAGTCCACCAGGCTGTGAGGAGTGAAAACACTCTAATGTACGAGAGGGAGAAATCGGTTGTGATCTTTTGACAAATACAATACAGGACACGAGTTGTGTCCTTGCAGATGAGAGCAACCAAAGACTGACCGCCAACAGAGGTTAATGGGTCTCAGACTGGGCCTTCAGATCACAGATAAACTAGAAATTAAGTCGATAGCCTGGGTCCTGACTATTTTCTGTGAGTTATTACTGAGGAGTTCAGAAGCGATGAGAGCTAATGCCGTGGAGGAACGACTTGTTGACTTGGGAAAACATCCATACGGAGGCTCGGCAGCAAGGCGTCGCATTTATCTGAGGAGCAACAGAATTTACTTCACCTATTAGCTGTTTCAATGTGACACCTCATCAGTTCAGTTAACAAGCGCATAAATGATTAAGAGGATTTAAGAAGAGAAGATTTGATAATTGGGCTCAGGTTACAGAGCTGTGGATCATTACCCTAATAGCGACCAAGAGATTTTTGTGTCGTGAGGTTGCTGAAACTGAATCGACATTTCTTCTTCCAGTGTTTCAAACAGTTCAGTTCCGTATCGGGATTTTTAATTGAGCTTGAATTCTCCTGGCCTTTTCCCCGTTGTGTGTTTTTTGATAACACAGTCGCACAGGAGTCCTGCCTGTAACATCGGCTAGATGATTGCGTCGCCATTGGCTTGGCGCGTTCATCATCCTCGCTCTTCATCGGCACGGCTTTCATTGGGCAAGACGACAGGCCACTGTGTGAAACGCAAAGCTATGCAGGAAACCCACATTATGACTGCAGCACTCAGAGGCGCAGCTCGGTTTAATGTTCAGACCTAAAACCAGCTTTTCAGTGACATTTAACAGTTGCTGAAAATCGGAGGAACGGCAGACCGAGCGGCCATCACCGCAGGGATCGCTTTTCACATTGACAGCCATGGCGGTGTTAAAAGGTTTATCAGACTTATATTATGTGGAGGAAAAATTATTGCCCGTCAACATGACCGGATGGGACGCGGAGACGACCAGCATATTTTTTTTTTAACGTCAGAAACTGTCGTTTACACCAATGTCTAAGATGAGGACTGGAGTTGAATATGACGTTTGGCTCTGCGTTCAGCTCTCTGCATGACACGCGGAAAATTACGCAGGAGGAAAAAAAGAAATATGGCCGACTGGCCCGCGGGCGTGTGTGTGATGTACGCTACTGTACATGTGAGCGTCCTTGAGTTTCTGCCATTACAATTGTGATGCTACACTGAAAATATGGAAGCATGAGTCTTGGGAAATTGCATTTTGAAATATAAGTAAATAAGTCGCTGTTAAAAAAAAAAAAAAAAAGCAAGCCAGGAAAGCGATAAATATCTTGGTGTTCTGTTAAATAAAAAGGTAAGTAGGCAAAAAGGGAACCAAATAAATTAATTTAAAAAAAGTAACAAATAAATTGACAAGAGAAGAAAACCAATACAAACACAAGTATACTAATCAAGAACATATTTTAAGATAAATATGTCAATAAATAACAGTAAAAGTGCAATTAAGATGATTAAACACGATTGACAAAGGTTGTTCCTGTCTGATAAGAGTCAATTATCACAACCATAAAATCTTTAAAAAAGAGCACAAATAGGTAAATGACCGAAAAGTAAATAATAAAACAATCTGAAGAATAAATGTGTCAGTAAGACAATAAATAAAGAGTAAACAAATAACTAAATGAAGAAAGAGATGAGTAAGTAGGCAAGTAAATGTCTATAAAGTAAACAAACAAGTTTATTAATGAGTCTAAAGATGACAATTAAAAGGGGACAATTAATGTTTACGTGAGTAAATAATATGTAAATTAGAAATGAATAAGTAAAAAAGAAAGTATTTAGATGAGTAAATTTCTATGCTAAGTCATCTGAAAGTGAACGACTTAGTAAATATGTGTGGAAATAAGTTTATGAAAAGCAGGTAAGGTAATTAAACAAAGTTATAGCAATGGTTAGCTTCATAAATCGATTTATCAATTTAAAGTGATGATTGATTCCACAACTCTGTCACTAAAAACCGTTAGAAAATTAAGTAAAATGATCATTTTTAACCTTCTAAATAAGTGAACATATGAACAATTAAATTCAAAGCACGAGAGGAGAAAAATCTAAAAGACATAAGAAAATGAATCCTGCTGCCGACTGCTGGAGTGTTTCAGATTGTCAGGTCCTGATTGGCTGAGGCTCTGCACCAGCGTTTTATCTCAAATTAAGAACAAAAGAGGCCAAAACAAAAGTGATGTCCCAGTTTAAAAAGGTGGAGTTGGTCCTAAAATGGATTAAAATGAAAGGAAATAAGGCAAAAAAAAAAAAAAAGATTGAACGTGTTTGAGTTTGGTGCCAGTTGCTGGGCAACCCAAAAAAAAAAAAAAGAGATGCAGCGGGATCTTAGCTCGTTTTTCCAGCGGCAGATTTAGAGGCAGAATGTTTCTGTCGACTGTCAGAGCGAAACTCTGGCAACACTTTTACTGTTGAGTGGGAGGAGGAAGGAATCCAGGAGCAGCTTTGAATATTTTCATTGTTCGGGGAGTTTGGCCGAGCGAGGCGAACTCCACGTCTGCGTCAGTCTCGCAGGGTCAGAGGTCGCAGCAAAAGCCACTGACGAAACAAGGCCCAAGTCAACAAACACTGATTTGAGTCCAGAAACACGAAGCATAGAGCGGATCCTGTCGCAAGCAGAGATGACAGAAACATCCTCTACATTAAATGTGCAATCACTAAAGATTACTTTTAGTTATTATATCATCAATAAACAAACAAAACGACATCAGAAACAACATTGTGTTGAAAAACACCTAATGTTTGTGTTTATTATCATGTTTTGGAGTTCTTTGTTTTATATGTACGATTTTGCACACTGTCGTGTTTGACTATTTTTGCATTATTACTATTTCACTTCCTTGCTGGAGAAATAAAAGAAAAGCCCATTTAGCGACAAGTGCTACAAATTAGCTACGAGCAACACGATGCATTCATGAGACTTCTGTTTAGTTCAGTGTTTATTATGTGTCTGTAACTTGGAAAAATAAACAATTCCTGTATATTTTCCATTTCATTAATCTAATGGGCTGGTGACAAGAATTATTTCTGTGTCATTATAATTCATGTCATCAGATTCCATAAAAGAGTAGGTAGAATATTGGACAAATTGGAAAGAAAAAGCAACAAACAACAAAAACAACACCCACACACACACACACACACACACACACACGCACGCACACACACACACAGGTAAGATTTACTGACACGGTGAGCAGACATCAAGCGGTCAGACGTCAACAAGATCCGGGAGGAACAAAAAGGAAAAGCGACGAAAGCCTTCGTGGCGCCGCTCTCATGAAAAATGTATTAAAGTGAAAAAGCAATCAGCCAAGACCTGGTGCCTGATGAGGGCTGAGGACATCAGAGACGAAATCTTCAGAAGACAACGGTAAAAAAACGGCGGCGAGGCCGAGCAATCCCCACACAACATCGCCTGAAAGACGTGTCAGCGTTACATGGATGAAAGAAAACAAAGAACCCAAGAAAGGAGAGAAAGTTACAGAATTATGTCTGTAAATGACATCAATGGAAGCTAATTGCATTTTTATCATTATGAAGCTGTGCAGCTATCGCTCTCTCACTGTTGGAGTGAAATATAAACAAACAGTGCTTAGATAATCTCTTTGTTGAATTATTTTTGCATCACTGGTTGGACTTATGTTTTAAAAACTTGTTGTTTTTGCTGTGAAATCATTAAAGAACTTTTCTAAAGACCAGCCCCCTGAAAAGAAAAAAACATTTTAAGAACAAATAATATTTGGGTATCTTCAACATGTTTTTTCATCCAACCAAACAAAAAGCAATACAGACCTGGTGGAGTAAAACAGGAACACAGAATCATTTGGCTGCAGGTGAAGGCGAAGCAGACCGTCTCATTTCCTCTCTGTGTAAAAAAGCGCAGTTCCAAACTTATTATTTCCTAATTGCCTGCACTGATTGTCACAATTGTGCCGAAATTACCGGCTCAGATTTTATTAGAAGGTGCGGCGAGAAAGAAAAGGGCTTTGTTTGAGCGCCGAGAGACGGCAGGCGTCTTGCTCTCCTAATGTCCTCCACTCCGTCTCCATCGGGTTTCTAATCAGGCCTTTTTCCCTCTCCGTCGAGGATGGAGACAGCAGGACGAAAGACAGCAAGCGTCCATTAACCCTCATCAAGTACATTTTCATATGTTTTCTTCCAGCTGCTAAAGCTCAGATTCACAACAGACATGACGGCTTAGAAAAGTGAAATATGCAAACTTAACATAAAAAAATATTTTAAAAAAACTATTAAATTGAGAGAGAACAATAAAAAAAAAACCGCAGCAATGGATTTAGGGTGTTTTTTAACGCCTGATGGTCCAGCAGACTCAGTTGGATTGGGAACCAAAGCTGTAATATTTGTTGCATTTTCAACGGATGCAGTTTGTAGTTGAAAAGCCTGTTCCTCTCATCACCTGTGGTGGCGCTGCAACAACAAGCACTGTAAAACCTCAGAAGAAGACATTGAGCAAAATGGAAACAAAAATAGAGTAGCATCAGATTTTAGCCGTTGAACACACAAGCAATTTCTCCTGCTGGTATTAGACTCCAGTGTTTATTTTGGTTGTATTTACCCAGAATGCCCTGCGCTAAAGTCCACTTCCTGCATTTGGTCCACTTGCATCTCCATATGCATTTAAACCGCACCGGAGTTCACCTCCACCGAACCGAGACCGAGGTTTCAACTGTTTGGTCCGCATCAGAGTTAGTTTGCATTCATACCTCCCAAAATGGACCAAACAAACTAGAGTTCGAGTAAAACTGGCTAAACAGGGATGGTGGGAATGGATTCTGGATGAATCGACAAAATAGTTCAAAGATTTACAAAGTGAATTGCAATCTTTTCGGTCGTGGTGAACTTTGAGAAAAACTAATCGTGTCTGATTTAAGGAAGAATTGCAGCCAGAAAACCTTAAATCTACAGATACTTGCCAGTTTTTTTTGTATCGTTTTATGACTAAACTTGGCGTGGTGTGTTTTGCTAAATATGCACAGACAGAATTAAAAGGGGTAAAAACACATTCCACGTTGTTTCTGCCTTCAGCAGGAGGAAACATTTCGGAGAGTCCCTGTAAACCGCATTTCCTATTTTCCCATTTGCCAAGCGAGTCCATGAAATGACGGGAGTTGTGAAAGAAGAGAACTGACAAAATCTGATTGGCTGTTGGCAGCCAGTGACAGAAACAAGTTCAGCCGCTGTCAGAGTGATGAGCTCATTCAGCTTCAGAGCATCATCTGAAACACTGTCGATGCCACCGCCGCGCGTCTGACTCGGTAGAAACCGGTTGTGACACTGCGAGACAAGAAAACCAGTTATTATAACAGCTGCAAAACAAGATAAAAAAATGGGAGAAAGAGAGAGAGAAAACAAACATGCACAAAGATCCAAGCTTTTATTTTAGTTTTAAAAAGTTTTCCTCTCTATCCTGAAAGTTTATTTTGATAATCTGTCGACTGAGGAAACAACACGGTAGATTTCAAGAAGGTGGAATCCGACATCCTCAGACAACTGGAGTTTCTGCTTCATCCTTATTTTTCGAACATGTCTGTTCGGCGGCATTAGGAGAGCAAAACGAGGGGCCGGGTGTTAGCCGGGTATTAGCCAGGTGTTAGCCGGGTATTAGCCAGGTATTAGCCAGGTGTTAGCCGGGTATTAGCCTGGTGTTAGCCGGGTATCAGCCAGGTGTTAGCCGGGTATTGGCCAGGTGTTAGCCGGGTGTTAGCCTAGCATTAGCCCTTTATAACTTGCCGATGATTCGAAGCTCGAAACACGTGAGATTCCATTTCTACCTCATGCAGGGAAAACGTCAAATCAATGTGTTCTTCAGCTTCACGGTGCTTCGTGTTCACCGTGGCGACGTTGGCCGCTGAGTCACGACCTCTGTAGTTTAAGCTGCATGTTCCACAGTTTTCTTTCGTCTCCATCGACCACAGCTTTGCTCTTAACGAAAAGAGGCCAGTTTTCAAAAAAGCTCATGTTTTTCGGTGGTTCTCCGGCCGTTTTAAAACTTTGCAAAACTTGCAATGGAAACAATGAAGAAGACGCCAACGCTTCGTCTGATTGGCTGACATACGATTAGATTTAATAGTCATTCTTCCATGGCTGAATTAAAATATACGTCATGCAACCGTTTACATCCATCATTTTTAGTGACTTATTGACGTGTGATTGTAACCGCGTTTCTTATTTAACGGCAACACCGCAATTGCGAAAACGTGTTTTTCCGACGTCGTTACAATATGGACTAAAATTTGCACACATTTGTAATAGAAGCCGTCGTCAAAGAAAAAGGAGTATTTTGTTGTTGGGCCTGTCTTCCAATGGCGTTTCTGAGACAGAGCAACAATTTGAAAAAATATAAAAAATATATAGCCTATATATGTAGCCTATATATATGCGATGCTTGGACATGTTGGATTCCACAAACCGGATGACGAAGCATCGGGGTTGAGCTTCTACGCCGGATTCGGTTGGAGCACAGTGAGAAACTTTTGGCCCATCTGCCTCCTGGTCAGAGGATGATGGGGGTTGTGAAGCAGAGTTCTGGGTCAGTCTCCTCATTCTTTGGCTCAGCAGCTCCACAGCCTTCCTCTCTGCTGCTCCGGCAGACGCTCCCTGTTAATTAACAAGCTGACACAGCATATGTAGAGGTTGAAATTTGGATGCCACGAAACTCTCCGCCGTCTCCGGGTTTGTGGCAGTAGAAGGTCTCTGAGGTGCTGGGACCTCAGGGGACAGAGCCGGGGAAATCCACCTGCTGGCTTGCTGCCAGAAGCGGAGAGGTTCTGGCAAATTATTACGCCCAATTAGTGCCTGAACAAAAACCACAAAGTTACGCCCGCTACGTTGACGCAAGAGCGCTCGGCAAAGAGCTAAAATGTATTTATTTTTATTCCGCAAATAAAATGTGAAGTTGAACTGTTTTTCCAAGAGGAATTGAGAGACAGGGACTCAGTTCTAACGAGCGCCCCGTCCTCTCACTGCTAACATTTGTCCAGGTAATGAGGACAAGGCTGTTGTCTGCCGCGCGCTCACAATGCCGACTCAGCATTGGCTCTGAACGAGGCAGCGTGGCTGCAGCTGCTCAGCCTGCACCGCCATGTTGGGCTGCAGGGGTCAAAGTCCTTCAAATGTCAGAGGGATTGTTCTGTTCCCTATAAATTTCATAAACTTTATTGTTGGTCCGCTAATGTCATAAAACCCCCCACAATTTTGCAACTGTTGTTTCCATTAAATGGGAAACGCAATTTTAAATCACACAGTCCTTCATAAAGATCCATTTTAGCACAAACAATATGCTAAAAAAATAAAATAAAAGCAGGTCTACATGCCTTCTGCTTTGCAGCCTCTTCTCTTGATCTGGTCCTCATTACAGGTTGCTAAATTAGGCTGGATTACCTGTGAGCCAGCTGTTCGTTTACATACCAGCTTTGATGAAGCGTCGTTACCACAAGAGCTAACCAGGTGTCGGCACAAGAGGGGGCCTCGGCTGTGAAATCTGCCCAGTGCCAATTCTGTGCAGGCATTCAGCTCTGAGAAGTGAGACGATTTGGGAAAAACAAATCAAAAAACCCAATGGCACGCGTGTGAATCTGGTGAAAAGTTTGCTTTCCGCGTAAATGGAAGAAAAGCGGTGAACGGTTTTATAAAATTAGCTCTCAGGTTGTGCCTGTTCTGCATCTGAAGCGATGAGTTTTGCAAAGATGCTGTCACCCGCTGGAACGACTGAAGGGAAAAGTGAAAACTTAAAAAATGTACGGACAGTTGTGATCAAAAAGATTTAGGGTCAGAAACTGCTACTTATAACTCCAGATAACCGATCCACAGCAATAACACGCTCTGATCTGGAAAATTGGAGAAGAAATGCAAACATGAACCAAATTTGGTGCTTCTCCAACTTTCCCAGATGGAATTCTGACTCGAGAGTTCTTGATCCTTTTCCAATTAGGAACTTGAACAATCTAACCTTCAAGTTCAAAGAAAATGCACTATCATTGCTGTTGAATGGTTATTTTATTTGGTTACTTTCCCATCAGCTGACTTCTCCCCAGCGCTGAACAGAGTCTCTGGTGGACAGGTGGAGCGCATGGAGACCGCCCTGGTGTCCGTCCACTTGGCAAAGTGAAGAATTTGAGATTTTCCAGCATATAGCTGGAACTACGCGGTGGAGGGGGTCATATGCTTCTGTGCTCTTTTGTTCATCATTTCGCTGATCCTCCTCTGGGTCTCGTTCCAATGTTGGCCACAATGGTTAAGAACCGACAGAGAACAGAGTCGAGGCGAGGCAGGCAGTTCTCTTGCCTCAGGGCAGGGGGCGCTCATGATCCCAGACATTGTGACTCCACAATTGCAGATTATATTATGGAGTCACTATATATATATATTATATATATATATATATATATATATATTATATATATATATATATATATATATATATATATATATATATATATTATATATACAATTAATGTAACAGTCGTGTTTTTGGTCTGTGGGAGGAAGCCAGAGTACCCAGAGAGAACATGCAAAACCCGGGTCGGGAATCAAACCCAGGACCTTCTTGCTGTGAGGCAACAGTGCTACCAACTACGCCACTGTGCAGCCCCTGATGTTCACCATGTGTTTCTTAAATGTTAGCATTTCTAAACATGTAACGCAGAATGTGTTGATCAGTGAGATATCACACTATGTCAGTGGACAACATTATACAGTTTTACACTTTTGTTATGCTCAGTGCCGTTTTCTTCAGCTAACCATCGGCCATGCTCCTTTGCGGTGTTGTCTTTGTTAGTATCTTTGCCAGTCTTCCTGTTCAGCTGCGATTCCCCAGTCTGCTCCTTTCAGAACACAGTAAACCTCTAGTTTTTGTTGTGGAGCCGTTTCAGAGCTTTCCAGGTCTCCAGGTTTTTATTTCAAGCATTCCAGCAGAATTTACAATTAGATGTCGGCGCCCATTGCCGCTTCTGCTCTGCTGTCGTCTCTTTTAAAGCTACGTCTGTTACGCAGTTGATATCTGCTTGTTGATTCCTCGTCTTCCTAATGAGGTCTCAAAACAGCACATTTTAGTAAAATGTCAAGCGTTCAACTGAAGGCTGACAGATTTCTTCACGCAAGTAGAGAAAAAAACTATTCAATTTGTTTGCGCCGCAAAAATAAAATAACTAAAGCTAAAGGAGAATCTTAGACCTCTTGGTGTTTTTAGCTAAATCTGTTAGAAACCTTTTCTCTTTTAAAACTTAAGTTTTACGCTTTGAAATTCATATCAATTATCTGTTTTGATCCAGTCTGTATGAGTAATAATACCAAATTCAGCTCCATGGATTCGTCTCCTAAAATCAAGTATTTTCTTCAAGCTTTTTTGTCCCATCTGTTCCCGGCCCAGTTGCAGTGTGTACAAAATGTCGATCCTTTTGACTTTTTTGACTATTTAGTCAAAAAAAAAAGACTAAATAGTCTTTTTGTTGTTGTTTCCGATGTGATTCTAGTGCTAAACCAATATATGCATATGATGGTTCAGAGCGCAGACAGGACTCATGCGTCCTTACGTCCCACACCAGGATCCCACACAAATAAGTTTATCTCCAGAGATTTACTCACCGACTTACTAAAGCAACATTACGAAAGAACATCAAGAGTCAAACACACGGTTGAAAAGCTATTCCATTTTTTTTTATGACACAAGTTTGACATTTAAGAAAACTAAAAGAAAAAGAAAAGGGGAAGGAAGAAAGAAAACAAAACATGCATTTTGGTCAACTAAAACTGGGTCGAGATGGCGGCGAAAGGCAACAACACACAATTCAGAATACATTAATACACAATCTTCCTTTCGGTGACCTTTTTGAATGATGGTGACATTTTATTCCAGTACATAAATTCATAAATTACAATCTCCTCTCTTCATATTGCCTGTCTCTATGAGTCTCACACGTCGAGCTGTACATCATCACGTCGCAGCATATATTGCATATCTGAAGTAGAGGTGGGGTAGTCATTTAATTCGCCGACTTCCTCGCAGAAGGGAGGTAATGCGATTGGGTTAGCTTAACGAAGGGGATGAAGACAAAGCAGCGATCATAAACACCGAGGCTTCCTCTCTCTTGTCTGAAACAAGCACAAAGAAATCCTGCAGTGTCGACATCAACATCTTGGTATGAAGGCGTTTGATATTTGCGATGGTATGATTTTTTTTTGTGTGTGTGCATTTGTCCACCTGAGGTGTATCTGGTTGGATATTCATGGACTGTGACATGTATTAAACGATTTGTAATCACTTTTAGTTGACACAAGTGCTCAAATATAAACATACAACATCAATTTAACCAACATTGCTTGCTTTGCTGTTTTCTAAAGACGTGCTACACTCAAGCAGACCTGGGTCAAATAACTTTTGGGCTCACTTTTGAAAAACTGACTCGACCGCATAGATTGTAAAGGAAATCTATGCGGCCGACTGCGTAAAGAGGCTGCAGTCTTCGTCAAAAGAATCCAAACCTGTGCTTTTTAAAAAATAAATATTTATTAACACCGTCACCATGCTGTCACAGTATGGTACGAGACAGATAATGTGTGACAAAATGGGGCTCCTCCGCCTCGTCCCTGAGCTACTGTCACCGTTTGAAGAACGTGCCGCTCCCGGTCAAAAACAACCAATCAGAGTGAAGGGAAGGGACTTCGTGCCGTCAGTCATCTTCATTTACATGCTGTTGAATGTGGTAACAGCAGAGAAACAAGTTACTGTTCTATTAGGGAAACGGAAAACGCGGAAGTGACCACGCCTGCGATGGAAAGTGCATGAGCGGCGTGTGGACGAGGGTGAATGACAGCTCAATTTTTTTTTTTTTTATGAGACAGGCATGTCATCTGCCTCATACCATAATGTTACATGCTGCAAGTTTAAGTCTCGTGCCAGAGGTCTCTTTATGTTCTGTTTGGATTGGATCAGTAATATAGAACTTTAGGACGACCGTTTCAGAACTCATTTTTGTTAGATATGTGTCTTTGGAACTCAAAGAATCGACGGCATCTCCAAGCCAATGAGCTAGATATTAGCCCTGCTAAAAAATAAGACAAACAACAAAAATTTGGATCAGTTTGCCTCTATCGCAATTCGTTCTCTCAGCTGAAATCACAACTTCTTTTCTTTGCAGTAGACGATGAGTTAGCAAAAATGATCTGGACTCCCTTCTTACCGATGCGGGTATGAAAATTCCCTAAGGCTGCTATGACTTGATGGACAGTTGGGTACCAACAATGCGCCCAAAGCGACGTACAAAACAAACGAACTGCAAAAGTACGAAAGAGCAAAGGTCCAAACTGTTGAGCACCCTGCCAATTAAGACTCGCAAGAGAAACCATGGAGAAAATCCCCCAAAACAAAGAAAACAGTGATAATGAAGGCTGTGCTTCAGCTCAGTTGGTCAGACCGGATTAAACCAGATCCCTTTAAACCTATCCAAAGACTTGCCCCAACAGATGACAAGGACCTACTGTCTTGTTGCAGGGATGGTGAAAGTATCCATTGTTCTGATATAAAATGATGATCTCACTTCTATGGTTACGTACTGTTTTTAAATATATTTTGGAGGTTTAAAACATTTAGTATGGAAACAACTATTGCCAACATTTTCCAGGTCTAAAGTCGTGAGGTCTTTCAGGTCAATGGAGGTGCCTTGATAATATTTTCTCGCAAAACTGAATAATAACCGTAGTATTTAGCCCAGGTTTGCCCTCAGTACATTATAGCCCTTCATATGCACTTGAAAAGTAAAAATGGTTCCCTTTGTTAAAGTGAACATTGCTCCCACCTACTCCTCACTTTAAATCTCAGCAGCATTCATGGATTCTTTTCAACAAGAGTCTCTTCTTCAAGTCAGACTCCTTTGTATTTCTGTCCCACAAACGGAGGCCGGTCGGTGTGTCTTCAAAATTAATAAATGAACAAATAATAATAATAGCCTAAAAAATAAAAAATACACAGTCTGTCTTACTCTATGAAATTCACCAAAGATTGGAAAAAAGGGGATGCTACTGTTATCGGTGGATATTAAAAAATAAAAGACTAGCTGTACAAAGTTCAGTGTTTCCTCAAAAAGGAGCTCCACAGGTCGTCTGCAGTCACGCAAGACTGTTTTGTTTTTGCACAAAGGCTCTGGGCACACGGGGTCAATGGAGCCCCGTCTCCTGTAATTGAATGTCATCATAGTAATCACTGCAACTTCAGGCCTGTGCTCGCTGAATGCTTCTTTCATGAAAGCCCCAAGACTGACAAAGTTCAAAGCCAAGTCCTGGCTATGCCAAAACAAAACAAAAAAAAGACAAAAAAGTGAATCGACTGGTAATTACTGCTAAAACCTGTCAGAAAGTAACCATCTCCTGTGCAAAAAGGAAAGAATTAGGCATCTTTTAAAGAACTGACTGATCCCAACAGAGTACAACAGAGCACTGAACGAAGGACACGCGTTGAGGAGTCTCCTCCTGCTACGTTCAAACACCAAAAACGCAGAGGATTTCACTGTTCTGCGGCAGAAGATCAACGTGCGTTTCATCTTTTCTTCCTGCCGCTTGTGTTGACATGCCGAGCGCCGCTCTTCGTCGCGTTACTGTCCTCCAGCGGCGCTTTTCCCCTCCCCTCAATACAAGGAGCAGACGAGAATCCGGGGGGATCTGCGGCGCGCATGTGTCGCCCGTCTTTACCTCGGGCGGACAGGTTTGAGCGGTCTATCGATCCCGTGCTGTTGCATTTCTTCATCGCCGTGGGTGCCAGAGAGCCCGGGGCGAGCAGCGACGTGAGCGACAGACTGTTGAGCGTTTCTGAGACGTGTTCGCTGCCGAGGGCCTGGTGGCAGCCGTCCCTTCCCGTCCCTGTGCCCGCCTCTTCATCTGAAGGGTCCACGCAGTCCTGTTGGGGGCAGCCGGGGCCGCTGCTGCTGTGGCTCCTCTGTTTCCTCCGAGTGGCAGAACCCCGTCCGCTCAGCGGTGGCTGCCCCCAGTCCCCTGAGGGCTGTTCATTAGGGCGCAAGGCAACGGCGGGGACAGGGCGGAGGACGGGCACGGGGAGATCCAGATGTCGAGGTGGGCACACGCCAAAGCCGAGCCCTTCATCCGGCGCGGCCTGCAGGCTGCCATCTGAACTGCCCGTGGCCAAGGACGAGTCGCTGTGCGCTGGATGCTGCACAAAGAGAATGATTACTGAGGTTTTGAAAAGTTAATGCATGTCATTACAAACAGTGATATTTTTCTATTTTAATTGTGCAGCCACTGAAAACCCAAAAGTTATGGTAATCTCAATACTGCAAAAAAAAACACAAAATATTCTGTTTTATTAAACAGAATGTTGGTAGACGTGTCACAATTGTCCCAGAAATTATTGCTGTGAATGATAATATTGTCATTTTACGTCTGTTTTGAACAACTACAATAATAATGGGATATTAATTAAAGTACAGCTCACTATACATCTTTCTTTTATCTATCTCTCATGTATGTATTTTGAACCAAAGTGAGACTGACATGAGTGTCGCCAAAAGACTAATAAGGCTCATAAGGGACATGCGAAGAGACAGAGCACCAAGGAGGGAGAAATGCAGGAAACAGAAGAAAAAAGGCAACATGGGAGGAACTGGAGCCAGCGGGGGGAAATAGTGAGCAGCGCGTCAGCATCAGGCTCTGGGCTGGCTAGGCTAATTAGCTGAGCGCCCCAGAGCATTACTGTTGCAGCTGAGGATCACAGAGCCTCTCAGGCACGAGCTCAACAAACTGAGCAGGTACAGGGGGGTATCTGTTTCCATGGTTACAAAAGAGCAAGAACTAAAAAAAGCTCCTCTTTCTTTTTTATTCTGGGTTGTTTCATGCAGAAGCCAACAAAAGGCGGTGTGTTCGCTTCACTGTGGAGTAGGATTCTCATTAAATGTTCAGCTGCAGAAAACAAAACAAAACGCAGTCATTATCTGAAAGAAAGGCCAGGCTGCTTGAAAACTCTCACTTCGCTCAGTTAAGTGTTGATTTAAAGGCAAAAGCAACAGATTCCAGTTAGTGGAAGTCCAAAAAAACCTGAGATTTAATATCACTGGATTCAAGGACACTAAAACATCGAGACTCTCTAAACTGGACACATGGAAAACATGACTAGATGGGTTTTCCATGTTTGAAAGAGAAAAGCGTTGTGCTTTTACCCGGGAGCTGAAAGGCCTGCTGTTGGCTCCGGGAGACCGAAGAGAGGCCCAGGAGGCGGGGGACGCCAGCCGGGACGGGTCCATGTCCCTCGGCCTCATGCTGTCCCCGTGACCGACTGAGCGCGCTGCGGCGGCTGGGTGGAAAAAGTCTGCTGGGAGCTGAAACATGGGTGAAGCCACATCAGCAGCCCCACTGTGTGTGTTTTCATCGCCTTCTGCGGAAGGAAGGCGACACTTTTAGTAAAGATCGGCTTTTGTGAACACGTCAAAATGAATCGGATGATCTTTATTCTGGATGCAGCAAAGGGTCTAAAGTGCAAAGAGGTAAAAAAAAAAAAAACATAAGAGATGGACGTCGATGCGTTTCAAAATGGCAATGGGAGGTGATGTACACATGAGCTTCCTGAGCACTGCAGGACACAGGGGAACAAAAACATCCACAAACAGATGGCTAGAATTACTCCATGTGGCACGTCGAGTTGTAGCCTTGTACTATTAATGTGCGGCGGGTAAAGTTTCTGCATGCTGCTTCTTGTGCCGTCGCCACAGATGGGCCGTTTACGAAAGGCTTTAAAAAGGGCTATTTTCACACAACTTGAACACTTAGATGAATTTCCTGATCAGCGATTTAACGTGTGCATACATCATACCATACTGCCAATAAGTGTCATCAGACGGGTCATCATTTATGGAAAGTAAGCATTTAACCTCATGGTGAGACAAGGAGAAATCAGGAGGAATCAGATTCCTATGTGCCTCACTTCTAACAATCATATTTGTTCTCCTTTTTGGCATTTTTCTTAAAGCTGCACTATAGAACTTTCATAAAAAAAAAATATATATATATATATATATATATTGTTTTTTTTAACATATTTGTTCAAATTATCATTATTTTGTGACAGTATAGTCTATGAGACAGAAAATCTATCTGCTACCTTCTCCCAGTGCTCCCAGTACTGACCGCAGAACTACACCAGTCAGAAACGACCAATCAGAGCCAGGAGGAGGGCCGAAGCGCTGTCAATCACTTTCGTTCACCCGCCGTTCTCACCCTTCTACGCTGCAGCTAGTTCGCCACAACACAGCTAGCCACACAAGCTAAGGCGAGCTAGCATGGCCACCGTTAACGGCGGAGAAACATTTCTCCAGAAAAAGTTACATATTAGGAAATGTGGTGGGAAAATGATTACAAGTGAACATCTGCTGATCATATTATATTATATGCTTGTGAACTCTCACCAAAAGAATCTGTTTGAGCTACAGACACACACACACGCACACACACACCCACACACACACACGCAAAGTTGGAAGATCCTGCAGCTGCATGGGAACCTGGCTGTCTCCCATGTTTTGGAATGTTATCCTTGGTATAAAACTCATGTGTTGACTCTGCCTGGAGGAGCTTTTAATTCAGAACTTCTTCATCATTCACTGTCTTACAAGCTCTCTGTATTGTGCACAATGTGTAGATAAAACTGATTGAGTGAATACATCTAACAATGTTTGGAACTGAATTCTTTTCCACAACAAGAAAAAAGAAAATAAAAAAAAAAAAGCTTTTTTTTATATATATAAATCCCCTGCAGTACCTTTTTCATGTGCTGAGGTGTGCTGCTCCAGAGAAGGAGGATTAAGAGGTGGGTGGAGGAACTCTTCGCTTTCTGAACTAGAGGGGTAAGGTCTCCTGCAGCCTCCCTGCATGAGCAACTCCTCTGAGCTGTGGGAGTCACTGCTGTCCCTCTGGAAGAAAAACAGGAGAAATTCATAAAAAGCTGGGTCAGTCGAAAAGGAAAACTATGCACAGAGTTGGCGCTACGCCCAAAGTGCACCGGAATTTCACTGAAGCCTTTCATTTCCTTGCGCCGTAACAAAAATCAATTTGTTTCCACTTTCAAAACGCTTGCTCATCATGCGTTCATGCAAGTCTGATTTGAAATTTCTAGCGCCAACAGATATATAGCAACAACAACCGCCTTCAAAGCATCAAATTGCTTAGTTGTCGCCGTCGTCGTTGCTGTTGTTGTCGACTGCACGGCGGGATCAAATGAGCTGAGCAGAGATGAAACAGGCCAGGTGGGCTGGAAGCAAAGACTAAGTCTGAAGATGGAAATATGAAAGACACATTCGGCCTAACGCCCCACGCGCACACGCACACGCACTGCAGCTCAACCACATCAAAACACAGTGGGAGACATGTTTTAGTCACTCGCCAAAGCATAAATGGTAATTAAAGGTGATTAGCAAGTTAGCCTGTCAGGATGATTTGTAGCTCTTTAAAGCTCAAATGACAGTATCTTTTGAAATCTTACCAAAGTTTTCACACCTCTTGAATTTTTCCATTTTTCATCTGTTTATTTTCTTTGTGTCATTACGTCAGCAAATCTACAAATGTTTTCTTGGGAACTGGAGTAGAAGAACAATGCGAAATGGTGCATGACTGTAAAGTGGCAGGAAAGGATACATAGTTTCACTTGCTTCCAAAGAAAAAACTGAAGAATGTGGCATGAATTTGCATTCAATAACCTTTATACTGAAACCTGGAAATGAAGAGCGGCCCAGTCACTGTTAGGAGAAGTAAGTGGTCAACCTGTGTTTAATTACATGTGAGTAAAATGCAGATTTTTAGAGGTTTGTTAAAGGACGTCAGTAAACAAACAGATGAAAACCAAACTACACCAGACCAGCTGGGCATAAAACTACTATATTTAAAGTTGCAGTATGTAACTTTAATAAATAAATTTATTTTTACACATTTAGTGAAACTATCACTATGTCGTGACTTCTGCCCCAAAAACAACCAAAAAGAGCCAGAAGGCGGATCTTACTGCTGATAAGCTGCAGCTAGCATAGCATGTTGTGCTAGCTCAAGCTAGTTAGTATGAACACAGATGATGGCTGAGAATTACTGCAGCTTTAATGTAGCGTTAGAGTTTAAGCCAAACATTCTTATTCCATTTTCTATCTGAAAATGGAAATAATATGGCACATGCAAAGTCCACGCTTACATGTAACTGAGAATTTTTTAAAATTTGGAAAATTTGAATTCAGAGACACAATCCAGACAATCAGACTGAGTTTAAACTATTTCACAAAGTAAAATGGACATTAGTTTTAGTGCCTAAATGACAAAGCTTATAAAAGGATTTTCCTAAATATTTGTAAATATGTGCTTCTGCATAGTATTGACCCAGGAAGTTTAAACAAATGCAACTCACTTTTTAGAATTTTCTTTTGTCTGAAACATGAAAAATATAAATCATCTTCCTCCCCATTCACAATTACGTACCGCATTGTGTTGGTCTACCACATAAAAACCTCCTGAAATACTCTGAGCTTTGCTTCTTTAGCATGAAAAACTGGAAATATTCAAGAAGTATGAATGGTTTTTTAAATTATTATTCTATTCATTAAAGTTTGGCGTCAAAAAAAGTTCCTTAGATGCTATAAATTATTTTTAAGAAAAGCGCGAAATTCGATATAATATCTCAACCATGGAGAGAATTAGAGGTAACCAGAGTGAAACAACACGAGTGTGACAAGTGACTTGGAGAGGTCTTGTTAAGCATGAGTGAGCGAGTCGCAACACACACCTGACTGTCTCTGACAAGCAGCTGGTAGCTGCTGTGTTCATCCAGGCTGAGGTCATCGGGTAACGCTGGAGATGAGGATTTGTCTGACAGCTGTTCTGACATCAGTGATGCCTGCTCCACCTCTGCCAGTCGGATCTGCATGGCAAACACGCAACAGTCAGTCAGAAATCAGGAAACAAAATGTGACGTAGCGGTTAGGAACACCAACTGAGGGTGTAAAAGTTTAAGTCTTTTAATGAGTATTTATCTAACTAAAATAGGACAATATTTTGACTTATTTCTGAGTGTAAACAGATTTTTTAAATTTGTTTAAACATGCAAACATGACGGTATGAATTCATCAGTTCATGCTGGTGGTAGAGTAAGGTGTGCTGAAGGTATTCTCTTGTAAATGTCCCTTGACTATAACCAGACCTAAATGTCCTTGCATAACCACCTTGTGGTTATGCAAGGACAATCCAATATCTCTCTGGGATATGAAGGAACATGGATGAATCATGATGATAGAGCCGACAAAGATCCATGTTATTCGAATGAGAATGTTGATGGGGTGGTGTTAGCTCATCTATTCATGAAGCAAAAAACACACATTTTGCAGTGAGCAGACGGCAAAACGGGAAATAAAACGGCAAACATTAGTAGGTTACATTCATACGCAGCTTAGAAAATGTACATTTAACAGTAAATATGTTTCTTTTAGGGTAATTGACGACAAATATTCACGACCAACACAAAGATCTCAGAAGCTGAAAAAATGTCAATATCATCAATGTATTTTTTCAATGCTGTACTTTACAACGTCAAAAAAAGCAACACATTGACATCTAGTTCATAAGATAATAAATCTACTGTCCCCGTCTTCCTCAGGGTCAGAAAAATGAATTAGTTTGTATCAGACAGGGAGGGAATGTGTGTGCTTGCGTTTCCCACACTCACCTCTTGCGGGTGACTCTTGCAGTTCTTGCAGACGGGAGAAGAGCAGTAGTGGTGAAAAACGGACCCAGAGAGGTTGTCAATCATGTCCCCTTCCAATGAGTCCTTAATCAGCAAAGACACACTGTCCAGCCACTGGCTCTCCTGCAGCACACATCAACAAACACGCGGTTTACCTGACTGGGAACATGAACAAAAACACGGTACCTCGGTGCTACTGTGACCTCATAAGATGAAGAGTGAATGTAGCTTTTATTTTCAGAAGCAACAAAAGAAAAATCTAATTCCTATTCTCTAGATGTCAGTAAGTTTCTCCAATGCAATTTGCAGCTCAGACTTGAAGAAACTAAAGCGTCAGATGTCCTTTTCCGCCGTTCTCCTTTCTTTCCTTTATGGTTTCTCTTTCATTATTGCCTCCTCTGTAGAACATGCCGAGTGCATCGCGGGACGTGCTGTTTAATTAAGCGTAATACGTTGGAGCCGGTGTTATTTTCAGCTCCGACTGGCAGCTGCACGACGGTTATCACTGACTCTTGCACTTGTACCTCTTTCCAACGGGGCCGGAGTTGGAGACAAATGTCAACCCTGCAAGTTTAATTGCAATTTTTCTTTTTTCCATCTTGTCTCTGTCACCTAGTCAAAATCTATTCATCTCCCAAAAGTTTGCCTCCTGGTATCTTGTTATCTTTATGGACCAGTTTGGTTACAAAGCTCTTTTTAAACCACTGGACATTTTATTAACATTTTTTTTTGTCTTACTTGCTCTTTTCTCCCTCTTCATCTCTTGCTAAAGTTTTTATGCTTGTTCCTCCAGTGGTTACCCTTTCCTCTTGTTTTTTTCCTTTCCCATCCAGATACCATTAAAAAGACTTGCTAAAGGGTGGAAGGTGAAGAGGGCAACAGACAATGGCAAGTCCTTGGCAGCGCCCAAGTATTCACTGAGCGTACACATTGCTTCACATGCTGGCAAGGCGCACAGTGGGGGGGCGAGGCAGCTTGATTGATTGATTGTGCTGGGCAGGGAGTGTGGTAAACTGTGCCCATGACCCCGTTTGATTCACTACTATCTGGATTCTTCACACTCTGAAGCCCCTGTTGTGCAATACGCCCATCTTCCTCAATATACGCTTTATATTCCTTCAAAACATTCAGAAGGTGCCACAAAGAGTCGTGCCGTGTGGCTCAACTACTTATGAGGCTTTGCGCTTCTCCAGTGAAACTGTCACAATGAAGGTACTGCTTGGATGCATTTAGGGAAAACGACACGCAGGGACTGAGATTCAGATGTTAGGAGCTCGTCTCCGTCCGTTTCCGTCGATGTGTCCTTGGGCGAGACACTTGACCCGCCTTGACGGATAGTGTTGGTCAAAGGGTCCGGCGGCGCAGATTGAATGGCAGCCTCACTCCTGTCAATCTTCCCCAGAGCAGTTGCGGCTGCAATATAGCTTACCATAATTAGTGTGTGAATATGTTTATGAATGACTGATTGTATTCTCACAGTTCTTGCATATTTGTTTTTAAAAAAAGACCTTCAATATTTCTCGTTAGAAACGTTTCCATTTCTTGCTTGCTACGATAGTTTGAGGAGCTAAGCAGCTTCATAAATTTGACTGAGTTTCAGAAACAACATTTAATTCAATTATTTTAACTTATATTTCAGTAAAGATAATGGAAAGCCAAAGTTCTGATGAAAAAGTGTAAATTTAAGATTTAAAAATGTTCATGAAATGAAATTTTTTTTTCCGTCATGTTTTTTGTTCACTTTCTCTCCAACTGTCTGAGGCCCCAAGAAGGATGTTCCACATTATTAAGCAGGCTAACAGGTTTCAAGCAAGATGGGAAAGAGAAAGGATCTCTCTGCTGACGAAAATCATCAGCTAGAAACATTAGCTTTTTAACAAAAACTGAAACGTTATGGTTCTGAGAAAAGATTTGTGGCTGATTCAGACCAAAAATGGGTTTGTATAATGAAGAAGGTTTTTTTGGCATTGGCTGCTACGGACATGAAAGGGGAGAAACTCATGGTGTGGTCACCATCCTCCTCTGACCTCTGACCCTATTAAGAACCATTGGAGTTTCCTCAAGCAGAACATCTGAGGGTTGAATGCAGTTCATATCAAAACAGGAAAAGGTTTTCTGAAATCCTGCAAAGAAATTCAAGCAGAAACTTTCCACAAACTCACAAGTTCAATGGATGCAAGAATTGTGCAGTGATATCAACGGGATCCCATGTTAACATGTAACTCTGTCTGTTAAGATGTTTTGATTGAAGTAGCTTTTGAGTTTAGTACATGTGACCACTTGATGCTGCACATTCAAAGAATGACCGTTTGCAGTTTTTTATAATCCATAAAATGTTTTAGAAAATATGTTGTGCATAATAATTTGGAACAGTGCATTTTGCATTTTTTATTTTTGAAAAAAAAAATACTGTTGTCAGAGGGAGTTTCAGTAAAATTTGATTTATATTGTAATAGTTCATGACTTGAGAATTATACTGACCATCATTTGCATTGACCATTTAGGAAAATCTGAGAAAATATGACTTGCATAATAATTTGGAACAAGGTGTAAACTAAAGAGACAACTCCAAAACAAACAGTGACAGTAAACAAACTACCATCAGTAATAGCATCAATGCTGTTATTAAAAACATTTAGATCTATTGTACTTATTGTTCAATTTTTCAGAAAATTTGGGTTTTGGGTCTTTATTACTCATTTATAATCTAAATTATTAGGAATAAGTGCTTAAAATAACTTTAGTGTGTGTAATAAATCTACATAACAGCAGTTTCACTTTTTGAAAAGAATTTCTGAAACGGCCCATTAATCTGCTTACCATTTCTTTGGCCAATAAACTATTATATTTTGTGTACTAGCCCTTTATGAGTTTCACTTTCCCCTCCATTTCTGTTTCTCTTAGTACAGGACTGTGTAAGAAAGAGAGAGACTGGAAAACATTTTAATTACACAAATACAGGTGGCAAGGGAGTTCTTATTAACATATCAATGCATTGGTGTTGCTTGTTTTCACTTTTCAAGGTTTTACAAATCTTAATTCACACTGTGTCTATTTAGTGGTAATTGGTCACTGTTCTTTTGTTTGCTCTTTTTTGAATATTTCTTTGAAACAACCCCGTCGCAGATTCCTCATGCTAGGGTCATTAGCAAGTGAAGTTATTCAGATAATATGAATTATTTAACAGGCATATTAAAATAACATCATTCTGGCTTCTGTTTGTGTTTTGTTTGGAAATAAGTTATTGCGATGGTGGACTATGATGTTGTTTTAAGGCCAGATTTAGATAAAGAGCTGGACGCATCAGATCTCAAGTCTTTGTTCTGACAGCAAAGACAAGGTGGGAATTCTTATTTTGATCATGTAATTGATAGTTCGGTAGATTCAGTTCGTTTGGGGACCAATCGAACTTCCAACTTCTTCTTCCATTTTCAGCTGGTGAGGTCTGCTTTCAGACTGCATTGTCAAACACAGTGTAGTATA